>NW_026536289.1:0-60589 GCF_028551555.1 Melozone crissalis | reverse complement strand
AGAGAGGCTAAAGACGAAGTTACGGTGCTCTGCAGAGCTAAGCACCGCTCCCGGACGTCTTTCGGCAGAAGGCGCACACCGCAGAGCACTGTGAGCGGCAGAATCGTCTTTGCGCGAAGAAGCAGCTTCTTCGTCTCCGGGAGCTGGAGAGAGCGGCAGCTTGGCAAAGGTGATGAAACAAGCTGTACAACACTGCGATTGTGTGCGCAGCTTGTCAACTGAGAGAAAACAGTACCTGACCACTCTCCTGCCTTTTTCTATTCACATGAACATTCGATTGCAAGCTGTTTTGGACAACTTTCTTTCTCTTCTTGCAAAACACTCGGCAGACCTCCGTGCAGGCTCTAGAACATGATGGGAGATGTTTTTTGTGCTGGCACAGTTTCTCCTTGCCAGACAGAGTGGAAAAGCTTTTTGCTAAGATGTAGACGAGAAGAGAGGCTAAAGACGAAGGTACGGTGCTCTGCAGAGCTAAGCACCGCTCCCGGACCTCTTTCGGCAGAAGCCGCACACCGCAGAGCACTGTGAGCGGCAGAATCGTCTTTGCGCGAAGAAGCAGCTTCTTCGTCTCCGGGAGCCGGAGAGAGCGGCAGCTTCGCAAAGGTGATGAAACAAGCTGTACAACACTGCGATTGTGTGCGCAGCTTGCCAACTGAGAGAAAACAGTACCTGACCACTCTCCTGCCTTTTGTATTCACATGAACATTCGATTGCAAGCTGTTTTGGACAACTTTCTTTCTCTTCTTGCAAAACACTCGGCAGACCTCCGTGCAGCCTCTAGAACACGATGGGAGATGTTTTCTGTGCTGGCACAGTTTCTCCTTGCCAGAAAGAGTGGAAAAGCTTTTTGCTATGATGTAGACGAGAAGAGAGGCTAAAGACGAAGGTACGGTGCTCTGCAGAGCTAAGCACCGCTCCCGGACCTCTTTCGGCAGAAGGCGCACACCGCAGAGCACTGTGAGCGGCAGAATCGTCTTTGCGCGAAGAAGCAGCTTCTTCGGCTCCGGGAGCCGGAGAGAGCGGCAGCTTCGCAAAGGTGATGAAATAAGCTGTACAACACTGCGATTGTGTGCGCAGCTTGTCAACTGAGAGAAAACAGTACCTGACCACTCTCCTGCGTTTTCTATTCACATGAACATTCGATTGCAAGCTGTTTTGGACAACTTTCTTTCTCTTCTTGCAAAACACTCTGCAGACCTCCGTGCAGCCTCTAGAACACGATGGGAGATGTTTTTTGTGCTGGCACAGTTTCTCCTTGCCAGACAGAGTGGAAAAGCTTTTTGCTAAGATGTAGACGAGAAGAGAGGCTAAAGACGAAGGTACGGTGCTCTGCAGGGCTAAGCACCGCTCCCGGACCTCTTTCGGCAGAAGGCGCACACCGCAGAGCACTGTGAGCGGCAGAATCGTCTTTGCGCGAAGAAGCAGCTTCTTCGTCTCCGGGAGCCGGAGAGAGCGGCAGCTTGGCAAAGGTGATGAAACAAGCTGTACAACACTGCGATTGTGTGCGCAGCTTGTCAACTGAGAGAAAACAGTACCTGACCACTCTCCTGCCTTTTGTATTCACATGAACATTCGATTGCAAGCTGTTTTGAACAACTTTCTTTCTCTTCTTGCAAAACACTCGGCAGACCTCCGTGCAGCCTCTAGAACACGATGGGAGATGTTTTCTGTGCTGGCACAGTTTCTCCTTGCCAGACAGAGTGGAAAAGCTTTTTGCTAAGATGTAGACGAGAAGAGAGGCTAAAGACGAAGGTACGGTGCTCTGCAGAGCTAAGCACCGCTCCCGGACCTCTTTCGGCAGAAGGCGCACACCGCAGAGCACTGTGAGCGGCAGAATCGTCTTTGCGCGAAGAAGCAGCTTCTTCGTCTCCGGGAGCCGGAGAGAGCGGCAGCTTGGCAAAGGTGATGAAACAAGCTGTACAACACTGCGATTGTGTGCGCAGCTTGCCAAGTGAGAGAAAACAGTACCTGACCACTCTCCTGCCTTTTCTATTCACATGTGCATTCGATTGGAAGCTGTTTTGGACAACTTTCTTTCTCTTCTTGCAAAACTCTCGGCAGACCTCCGTGCAGCCTCTAGAACACGATGGGAGATGTTTTTTGTGCTGGCAAAGTTTCTCCTTGCCAGACAGAGTGGAAAAGCTTTTTGCTAAGATGTAGACGAGAAGAGAGGCTAAAGACGAAGGTACGGTGCTCTGCAGAGCTAAGCACCGCTCCCGGGCGTCTTTCGGCAGAAGGCACACACCGCAGAGCACTGCGAGCGGCAGAATCGTCTTTGCGCGAAGAAGCAGCTTCTTCGTCTCCGGGAGCCGGAGAGAGCGGCAACTTGGCAAAGGTGATGAAACAAGCTGTACAACACCGCGATTGTGTGCGAAGCTTGCCAACTGAGAGAAAACAGTACCTGACCACTCTCCTGCCTTTTCTATTCACATGAACATTCGATTGGAAGATGTTTTGGACAACTTTCTTTCTCTTCTTGCAAAACACTCGGCAGACCTCCGTGCAGCCTCTAGAACACAATGGGGGATGTTTTCTGTGCTGGCACAGTTTCTCCTTGCCAGACAGAGTGGAAAAGCTTTTTGCTAAGATGTAGACGAGAAGAGAGGCTAAAGACGAAGGTACGGTGCTCTGCAGGGCTAAGCACCGCTCCCGGACCTCTTTCGGCAGAAGGCGCACACCGCAGAGCACTGTGAGCGGCAGAATCGTCTTTGCGCGAAGAAGCAGCTTCTTCGTCTCCGGGAGCCGGAGAGAGCGGCAGCTTCGCAAAGGTGATGAAACAAGCTGTACAGCACTGCGATTGTGTGCGCAGCTTGCCAACTGAGAGAAAACAGTACCTGACCACTCTCCTGCCTTTTCTATTCACATGAACATTCGATTGCAAGCTGTTTTGGACAACTTTCTTTCTCTTCTTGCAAAACACTCTGCAGACCTCCGTGCAGCCTCTAGAACACGATGGGAGATGTTTTTTGTGCTGGCAAAGTTTCTCCTTGCCAGACAGAGTGGAAAAGCTTTTTGCTAAGATGTAGACGAGAAGAGAGGCTAAAGACGAAGGTACGGTGCTCTGCAGAGCTAAGCACCGCTCCCTGACCTCTTTCGGCAGAAGGCGCACACCGCAGAGCACTGTGAGCGGCAGAATCGTCTTTGCGCGAAGAAGCAGCTTCTGCGTCTCCGGGAGCCGGAGAGAGCGGCAGCTTGGCAAAGGTGATGAAACAAGCTGTACAACACTGCGATTGTGTGCGCAGCTTGCCAAGTGAGAGAAAACAGTACCTGACCACTCTCCTGCCTTTTCTATTCACATGAACATTCGATTGGAAGATGTTTTGGACAACTTTCTTTCTCTTCTTGCAAAACACTCGGCAGACCTCCGTGCAGCCTCTAGAACACGATGGGAGATGTTTTCTGTGCTGGCACAGTTTCTCCTTGCCAGACAGAGTGGAAAAGCTTTTTGCTAAGATGTAGACGAGAAG
Organism: Melozone crissalis; assembly: GCF_028551555.1. NCBI lineage: Eukaryota > Metazoa > Chordata > Aves > Passeriformes > Passerellidae > Melozone > Melozone crissalis. The sequence goes on along the minus strand of NW_026536289.1, from coordinate 57,122 downwards.
AGAGGCTAAAGACGAAGGTACGGTGCTCTGCAGAGCTAAGCACCGCTCCCGGACGTCTTTCGGCAGAAGGCGCACACCGCAGAGCACTGTGAGCGGCAGAATCGTCTTTGCGCGAAGAAGCAGCTTCTTCGTCTCCGGGAGCCGGAGAGAGCGGCAGCTTGGCAAAGGTGATGAAACAAGCTGTACAACACTGCGATTGTGTGCGCAGCTTGCCAACTGAGAGAAAACAGTACCTGACCACTCTCCTGCCTTTTCTATTCACATGTGCATTCGATTGGAAGCTGTTTTGGACAACTTTCTTTCTCTTCTTGCAAAACTCTCGGCAGACCTTCGTCCAGCCTCTAGAACACGATGGGAGATGTTTTCTGTGCTGGCAAAGTTTCTCCTTGCCAGAGAGAGTGGAAAAGCTTTTTGCTAAGATGTAGACGAGAAGAGAGGCTAAAGATGAAGGTACGGTGCTCTGCAGAGCTAAGCACCGCTCCCGGGCGTCTTTCGGCAGAAGGCGCACACCGCAGAGCACTGCGAGCGGCAGAATCGTCTTTGCGCGAAGAAGCAGCTTCTTCGTCTCCGGGAGCCGGAGAGAGCGGCAACTTGGCAAAGGTGATGAAACAAGCTGTACAACACTGCGATTGTGTGCGCAGCTTGCCAACTGAGAGAAAACAGTACCTGACCACTCTCCTCCCTTTTCTATACACATGAACATTCGATTGCAAGCTGTTTTGGACAACTTTCTTTCTCTTCTTGCAAAACACTCGGCAGACCTCCGTGCAGCCTCTAGAACATAATGGGGGATGTTTTCTGTGCTGGCACAGTTTCTCCTTGCCAGACAGAGTGGAAAAGCTTTTTGCTAAGATGTAGACGAGAAGAGAGGCTAAAGACGAAGGTACGGTGCTCTGCAGGGCTAAGCACCGCTCCCGGACCTCTTTCGGCAGAAGGCGCACACCGCAGAGCACTGTGAGCGGCAGAATCGTCTTTGCGCGAAGAAGCAGCTTCTTCGTCTCCGGGAGCCGGAGAGAGCGGCAGCTTCGCAAAGGTGATGAAACAAGCTGTACAGCACTGCGATTGTGTGCGCAGCTTGTCAACTGAGAGAAAACAGTACCTGACCACTCTCCTGCCTTTTCTATTCACATGAACATTCGATTGCAAGCTGTTTTGGACAACTTTCTTTCTCTTCTTGCAAAACACTCGTCAGACCTCCGTGCAGCCTCTAGAACACGATGGGAGATGTTTTTTGTGCTGGCACAGTTTCTCCTTGCCAGACAGAGTGGAAAAGCTTTTTGCTAAGATGTAGACGAGAAGAGAGGCTAAAGACGAAGGTACGGTGCTCTGCAGAGCTAAGCACCGCTCCCGGACGTCTTTCGGCAGAAGGCGCACACCGCACAGCACTGTGAGCGGCAGAATCGTCTTTGCGCGAAGAAGCAGCTTCTTCGTCTCCGGGAGCCGGAGAGAGCGGCAGCTTGGCAAAGGTGATGAAACAAGCTGTACAACACTGCGATTGTGTGCGCAGCTTGTCAACTGAGAGAAAACAGTACCTGACCACTCTCCTGCCTTTTCTATTCACATGAACATTCGATTGCAAGCTGTTTTGGACAACTTTCTTTCTCTTCTTGCAAAACACTCGGCAGACCTCAGTGCAGCCTCTAGAACACGATGGGAGATGTTTTCTGTGCTGGCAAAGTTTCTCCTTGCCAGACAGAGTGGAAAAGCTTTTTGCTAAGATGTAGACGAGAAGAGAGGCTAAAGACGAAGGTACGGTGCTCTGCAGAGCTAAGCACCGCTCCCGGGCGTCTTTCGGCAGAAGGCGCACACCGCAGAGCACTGTGAGCGGCAGAATCGTCTTTGCGCGAAGAAGCAGCTTCTTCGTCTCCGGGAGCCGGAGAGAGCGGCAGCTTGGCAAAGGTGATGAAACAAGCTGTACAACACTGCGATTGTGTGCGCAGCTTGCCAACTGAGAGAAAACAGTACCTGACCACTCTCGTGCCTTTTCTATTCACATGAACATTCGATTGCAAGCTGTTTTGGACAACTTTCTTTCTCTTCTTGCAGAACACTCGGCAGACCTCAGTGCAGCCTCTAGAACACGATGGGAGATGTTTTCTGTGCTGGCAAAGTTTCTCCTTGCCAGACAGAGTGGAAAAGCTTTTTGCTAAGATGTAGACGAGAAGAGAGGCTAAAGACGAAGGTACGGTGCTCTGCAGAGCTAAGCACCGCTCCCGGGCGTCTTTCGGCAGAAGGCGCACACCGCAGAGCACTGCGAGCGGCAGAATCGTCTTTGCGCGAAGAAGCAGCTTCTTCGTCTCCGGGAGCCGGAGAGAGCGGCAACTTGGCAAAGGTGATGAAACAAGCTGTACAACACTGCGATTGTGTGCGCAGCTTGCCAACTGAGAGAAAACAGTACCTGACCACTCTCCTGCCTTTTGTATTCACATGAACATTCGATTGCAAGCTGTTTTGGACAACTTTCTTTCTCTTCTTGCAAAACACTCGGCAGACCTCCGTGCAGCCTCTAGAACACGATGGGAGATGTTTTCTGTGCTGGCACAGTTTCTCCTTGCCAGACAGAGTGGAAAAGCTTTTTGCTAAGATGTAGACGAGAAGAGAGGCTAAAGACGAAGGTACGGTGCTCTGCAGAGCTAAGCACCGCTCCCGGACCTCTTTCGGCAGAAGGCGCACACCGCAGAGCACTGTGAGCGGCAGAATCGTCTTTGCGCGAAGAAGCAGCTTCTTCGTCTCCGGGAGCCGGAGAGAGCGGCAGCTTGGCAAAGGTGATGAAACAAGCTGTACAACACTGCGATTGTGTGCGCAGCTTGCCAACTGAGAGAAAACAGTACCTGACCACTCTCCTGCCTTTTCTATTCACATGAACATTCGATTGCAAGCTGTTTTGGACAACTTTCTTTCTCTTCTTGCAAAACACTCGGCAGACCTCCGTGCAGCCTCTAGAACACGATGGGAGATGTTTTTTGTGCTGGCACAGTTTCTCCTTGCCAGACAGAGTGGAAAAGCTTTTTGCTAAGATGTAGACGAGAAGAGAGGCTAAAGACGAAGGTACGGTGCTCTGCAGAGCTAAGCACCGCTCCCGGACGTCTTTCGGCAGAAGGCGCACACCGCAGAGCACTGTGAGCGGCAGAATCGTCTTTGCGCGAAGAAGCAGCTTCTTCGTCTCCGGGAGCTGGAGAGAGCGGCAGCTTGGCAAAGGTGATGAAACAAGCTGTACAACACTGCGATTGTGTGCGCAGCTTGTCAACTGAGAGAAAACAGTACCTGACCACTCTCCTGCCTTTTCTATTCACATGAACATTCGATTGCAAGCTGTTTTGGACAACTTTCTTTCTCTTCTTGAAAAACACTCGGCAGACCTCCGTGCAGCCTCTAGAACATGATGGGAGATGTTTTTTGTGCTGGCACAGTTTCTCCTTGCCAGACAGAGTGGAAAAGCTTTTTGCTAAGATGTAGACGAGAAGAGAGGCTAAAGACGAAGGTACGGTGCTCTGCAGAGCTAAGCACCGCTCCCGGGCCTCTTTCGGCAGAAGGCGCACACCGCAGAGCACTGTGACCGGCAGAATCGTCTTTGCGCGAAGAAGCAGCTTCTTCGTCTCCGGGAGCCGGAGAGAGCGGCAGCTTCGCAAAGGTGATGAAACAAGCTGTACAACACTGCGATTGTGTGCGCAGCTTGCCAACTGAGAGAAAACAGTACCTGACCACTCTCCTGCCTTTTGTATTCACATGAACATTCGATTGCAAGCTGTTTTGGACAACTTTCTTTCTCTTCTTGCAAAACACTCGGCAGACCTCCGTGCAGCCTCTAGAACACGATGGGAGATGTTTTCTGTGCTGGCACAGTTTCTCCTTGCCAGACAGAGTGGAAAAGCTTTTTGCTATGATGTAGACGAGAAGAGAGGCTAAAGACGAAGGTACGGTGCTCTGCAGAGCTAAGCACCGCTCCCGGACCTCTTTCGGCAGAAGGCGCACACCGCAGAGCACTGTGAGCGGCAGAATCGTCTTTGCGCGAAGAAGCAGCTTCTTCGGCTCCGGGAGCCGGAGAGAGCGGCAGCTTCGCAAAGGTGATGAAATAAGCTGTACAACACTGCGATTGTGTGCGCAGCTTGTCAACTGAGAGAAAACAGTACCTGACCACTCTCCTGCCTTTTCTATTCACATGAACATTCGATTGCAAGCTGTTTTGGACAACTTTCTTTCTCTTCTTGCAAAACACTCGGCAGACCTCCGTGCAGCCTCTAGAACACGATGGGAGATGTTTTTTGTGCTGGCACAGTTTCTCCTTGCCAGACAGAGTGGAAAAGCTTTTTGCTAAGATGTAGACGAGAAGAGAGGCTAAAGACGAAGGTACGGTGCTCTGCAGAGCTAAGCACCGCTCCCGGACCTCTTTCGGCAGAAGGCGCACACCGCAGAGCACTGTGAGCGGCAGAATCGTCTTTGCGCGAAGAAGCAGCTTCTTCGTCTCCGGGAGCCGGAGAGAGCGGCAGCTTGGCAAAGGTGATGAAACAAGCTGTACAACACTGCGATTGTGTGCGCAGCTTGCCAACTGAGAGAAAACAGTACCTGACCACTCTCCTCCCTTTTCTATTCACATGAACATTCGATTGCATGCTGTTTTGGACAACTTTCTTTCTCTTCTTGCAAAACACTCGGCAGACCTCCGTGCAGCCTCTAGAACACAATGGGGGATGTTTTCTGTGCTGGCAAAGTTTCTCCTTGCCAGACAGAGTGGAAAAGCTTTTTGCTAAGATGTAGACGAGAAGAGAGGCTAAAGACGAAGGTACGGTGCTCTGCAGGGCTAAGCACCGCTCCCGGACATCTTTCGGCAGAAGGCGCACACCGCAGAGCACTGTGAGCGGCAGAATCGTCTTTGCGCGAAGAAGCAGCTTCTTCGTCTCCGGGAGCCGGAGAGAGCGGCCACTTCGCAAAGGTGATGAAACAAGCTGTACAACACTGCGATTGTGTGCGCAGCTTGCCAACTGAGAGAAAACAGTACCTGACCACTCTCCTGCCTTTTCTATTCACATGAACATTCGAATGGAAGCTGTTTTGGACAACTTTCTTTCTCTTCTTGCAAAACACTCGGCAGACCTCCGTGCAGCCTCTAGAACACGATGGGAGATGTTTTTTGTGCTGGCAAAGTTTCTCCTTGCCAGACAGAGTGGAAAAGCTTTTTGCTAAGATGTAGACGAGAAGAGAGGCTAAAGACGAAGGTACGGTGCTCTGCAGAGCTAAGCACCGCTCCCGGACCTCTTTCGGCAGAAGGCGCACACCGCAGAGCACTGTGAGCGGCAGAATCGTCTTTGCGCGAAGAAGCAGCTTCTTCGTCTCCGGGAGCCGGAGAGAGCGGCAGCTTGGCAAAGGTGATGAAACAAGCTGTACAACACTGCGATTGTGTGCGCAGCTTGTCAACTGAGAGAAAACAGTACCTGACCACTCTCCTGCCTTTTCTATTCACATGAACATTCGATTGCAAGCTGTTTTGGACAACTTTCTTTCTCTTCTTGCAAAACTCTCGGCAGACCTCCGTGCAGCCTCTAGAACACGATGGGAGATGTTTTCTGTGCTGGCACAGTTTCTCCTTGCCAGACAGAGTGGAAAAGCTTTTTGCTAAGATGTAGACGAGAAGAGAGGCTAAAGACGAAGGTACGGTGCTCTGCAGAGCTAAGCACCGCTCCCGGGCGTCTTTCGGCAGAAGGCGCACACCGCAGAGCACTGCGAGCGGCAGAATCGTCTTTGCGCGAAGAAGCAGCTTCTTCGTCTCCGGGAGCCGGAGAGAGCGGCAACTTGGCAAAGGTGATGAAACAAGCTGTACAACACTGCGATTGTGTGCGAAGCTTGCTAACTGAGAGAAAACAGTACCTGACCACTCTCCTGCCTTTTCTCTTCACATGAACATTCGATTGCAAGGTGTTTTGGACAACTTTCTTTCTCTTCTTGCAAAACACTCGGCAGACCTCCGTGCAGCCTCTAGAACACAATGGGGGATGTTTTCTGTGCTGGCACAGTTTCTCCTTGCCAGACAGAGTGGAAAAGCTTTTTGCTAAGATGTAGACGAGAAGAGAGGCTAAAGACGAAGGTACGGTGCTCTGCAGGGCTAAGCACCGCTCCCGGACCTCTTTCGGCAGAAGGCGCACACCGCAGAGCACTGTGAGCGGCAGAATCGTCTTTGCGCGAAGAAGCAGCTTCTTCGTCTCCGGGAGCCGGAGAGAGCGGCAGCTTCGCAAAGGTGATGAAACAAGCTGTACAGCACTGCGATTGTGTGCGCAGCTTTCCAAGTGAGAGAAAACAGTACCTGACCACTCTCCTGCCTTTTCTATTCACATGAACATTAGATTGCAAGCTGTTTTGGACAACTTTCTTTCTCTTCTTGCAAAACTATCGGCAGACCTCCGTGCAGCCTCTAGAACACGATGGGAGATGTTTTTTGTGCTGGCAAAGTTTCTCCTTGCCAGACAGAGTGGAAAAGCTTTTTGCTAAGATGTAGACGAGAAGAGAGGCTAAAGACGAAGGTACGGTGCTCTGCAGAGCTAAGCACCGCTCCCGGGCGTCTTTCGGCAGAAGGCGCACACCGCAGAGCACTGTGAGCGGCAGAATCGTCTTTGCGCGAAGAAGCAGCTTCTTCGTCTCCGGGAGCCGGAGAGAGCGGCAGCTCGGCAAAGGTGATGAAACAAGCTGTACAACACTGCGATTGTGTGCGCAGCTTGCCAACTGAGAGAAAACACTACCTGACCACTCTCCTGCCTTTTCTATTCACATGAACATTCGATTGCAAGCTGTTTTGGACAACTTTCTTTCTCTTCTTGCAAAACACTCGGCAGACGTCCGTGCAGCCTCTAGAACACGATGGGAGATGTTTTCTGTGCTGGCACAGTTTCTCCTTGCCAGACAGAGTGGAAAAGCTTTTTGCTAAGATGTAGACGAGAAGAGAGGCTAAAGACGAAGGTACGGTGCTCTGCAGAGCTAAGCACCGCTCCCTGACCTCTTTCGGCAGAAGGCGCACACCGCAGAGCACTGTGAGCGGCAGAATCGTCTTTGCGCGAAGAAGCAGCTTCTTCGTCTCCGGGAGCCGGAGAGAGCGGCAGCTTGGCAAAGGTGATGAAACAAGCTGTACAACACTGCGATTGTGTGCGCAGCTTGCCAACTGAGAGAAAACACTACCTGACCACTCTCCTGCCTTTTCTATTCACATGAACATTCGATTGCAAGCTGTTTTGGACAACTTTCTTTCTCTTCTTGCAAAACACTCGGCAGACGTCCGTGCAGCCTCTAGAACACGATGGGAGATGTTTTCTGTGCTGGCACAGTTTCTCCTTGCCAGACAGAGTGGAAAAGCTTTTTGCTAAGATGTAGACGAGAAGAGAGGCTAAAGACGAAGGTACGGTGCTCTGCAGAGCTAAGCACCGCTCCCTGACCTCTTTCGGCAGAAGGCGCACACCGCAGAGCACTGTGAGCGGCAGAATCGTCTTTGCGCGAAGAAGCAGCTTCTTCGTCTCCGGGAGCCGGAGAGAGCGGCAGCTTGGCAAAGGTGATGAAACAAGCTGTACAACACTGCGATTGTGTGCGCAGCTTGCCAACTGAGAGAAAACAGTACCTGACCACTCTCCTCCCTTTTCTATACACATGAACATTCGATTGCAAGCTGTTTTGGACAACTTTCTTTCTCTTCTTGCAAAACACTCTGCAGACCTCCGTGCAGCCTCTAGAACACAATGGGGGATGTTTTCTGTGCTGGCACAGTTTCTCCTTGCCAGACAGAGTGGAAAAGCTTTTTGCTAAGATGTAGACGAGAAGAGAGGCTAAAGACGAAGGTACGGTGCTCTGCAGAGCTAAGCACCGCTCCCGGGCGTCTTTCGGCAGAAGGCGCACACCGCAGAGCACTGCGAGCGGCAGAATCGTCTTTGCGCGAAGAAGCAGCTTCTTCGTCTCCGGGAGCCGGAGAGAGCGGCAACTTGGCAAAGGTGATGAAACAAGCTGTACAACACTGCGATTGTGTGCGCAGCTTGCCAACTGAGAGAAAACACTACCTGACCACTCTCCTGCCTTTTCTATTCACATGAACATTCGATTGCAAGCTGTTTTGGACAACTTTCTTTCTCTTCTTGCAAAACACTCGGCAGACCTCCGTGCAGCCTCTAGAACACGATGGGAGATATTTTCTGTGCTGGCACAGTTTCTCCTTGCCAGACAGAGTGGAAAAGCTTTTTGCTAAGATGTAGACGAGAAGAGAGGCTAAAGACGAAGGTACGGTGCTCTGCAGAGCTAAGCACCGCTCCCTGACCTCTTTCGGCAGAAGGCGCACACCGCAGAGCACTGTGAGCGGCAGAATCGTCTTTGCGCGAAGAAGCAGCTTCTTCGTCTCCGGGAGCCGGAGAGAGCGGCAGCTTGGCAAAGGTGATGAAACAAGCTGTACAACACTGCGATTGTGTGCGCAGCTTGCCAACTGAGAGAAAACAGTACCTGACCACTCTCCTGCCTTTTCTATTCACATGAACATTCGAATGGAAGCTGTTTTGGACAACTTTCTTTCTCTTCTTGCAAAACACTCGGCAGACCTCCGTGCAGGCTCTAGAACACGATGGGAGATGTTTTTTGTGCTGGCACAGTTTCTCCTTGCCAGACAGAGTGGAAAAGCTTTTTGCTAAGATGTAGACGAGAAGAGAGGCAAAAGACGAAGGTACGGTGCTCTGCAGAGCTAAGCACCGCTCCCGGACGTCTTTCGGCAGAAGGCGCACACCGCAGAGCACTGTGAGCGGCAGAATCGTCTTTGCGCGAAGAAGCAGCTTCTTCGTCTCCGGGAGCTGGAGAGAGCGGCAGCTTGGCAAAGGTGATGAAACAAGCTGTACAACACTGCGATTGTGTGCGCAGCTTGTCAACTGAGAGAAAACAGTACCTGACCACTCTCCTGCCTTTTCTATTCACATGAACATTCGATTGCAAGCTGTTTTGGACAACTTTCTTTCTCTTCTTGCAAAACACTCGGCAGACCTCCGTGCAGCCTCTAGAACATGATGGGAGATGTTTTTTGTGCTGGCACAGTTTCTCCTTGCCAGACAGAGTGGAAAAGCTTTTTGCTAAGATGTAGACGAGAAGAGAGGCTAAAGACGAAGGTACGGTGCTCTGCAGGGCTAAGCACCGCTCCCGGACCTCTTTCGGCAGAAGCCGCACACCGCAGAGCACTGTGAGCGGCAGAATCGTCTTTGCGCGAAGAAGCAGCTTCTTCGTCTCCGGGAGCCGGAGAGAGCGGCAGCTTCGCAAAGGTGATGAAACAAGCTGTACAACACTGCGATTGTGTGCGCAGCTTGCCAACTGAGAGAAAACAGTACCTGACCACTCTCCTGCCTTTTGTATTCACATGAACATTCGATTGCAAGCTGTTTTGGACAACTTTCTTTCTCTTCTTGCAAAACACTCGGCAGACCTCCGTGCAGCCTCTAGAACACGATGGGAGATGTTTTCTGTGCTGGCACAGTTTCTCCTTGCCAGAAAGAGTGGAAAAGCTTTTTGCTATGATGTAGACGAGAAGAGAGGCTAAAGACGAAGGTACGGTGCTCTGCAGAGCTAAGCACCGCTCCCGGACCTCTTTCGGCAGAAGGCGCACACCGCAGAGCACTGTGAGCGGCAGAATCGTCTTTGCGCGAAGAAGCAGCTTCTTCGGCTCCGGGAGCCGGAGAGAGCGGCAGCTTCGCAAAGGTGATGAAATAAGCTGTACAACACTGCGATTGTGTGCGCAGCTTGTCAACTGAGAGAAAACAGTACCTGACCACTCTCCTGCGTTTTCTATTCACATGAACATTCGATTGCAAGCTGTTTTGGACAACTTTCTTTCTCTTCTTGCAAAACACTCTGCAGACCTCCGTGCAGCCTCTAGAACACGATGGGAGATGTTTTTTGTGCTGGCACAGTTTCTCCTTGCCAGACAGAGTGGAAAAGCTTTTTGCTAAGATGTAGACGAGAAGAGAGGCTAAAGACGAAGGTACGGTGCTCTGCAGGGCTAAGCACCGCTCCCGGACCTCTTTCGGCAGAAGGCGCACACCGCAGAGCACTGTGAGCGGCAGAATCGTCTTTGCGCGAAGAAGCAGCTTCTTCGTCTCCGGGAGCCGGAGAGAGCGGCAGCTTGGCAAAGGTGATGAAACAAGCTGTACAACACTGCGATTGTGTGCGCAGCTTGTCAACTGAGAGAAAACAGTACCTGACCACTCTCCTGCCTTTTGTATTCACATGAACATTCGATTGCAAGCTGTTTTGAACAACTTTCTTTCTCTTCTTGCAAAACACTCGGCAGACCTCCGTGCAGCCTCTAGAACACGATGGGAGATGTTTTCTGTGCTGGCACAGTTTCTCCTTGCCAGACAGAGTGGAAAAGCTTTTTGCTAAGATGTAGACGAGAAGAGAGGCTAAAGACGAAGGTACGGTGCTCTGCAGAGCTAAGCACCGCTCCCGGGCGTCTTTCGGCAGAAGGCGCACACCGCAGATCACTGTGAGCGGCAGAATCGTCTTTGCGCGAAGAAGCAGCTTCTTCGTCTCCGGGAGCTGGAGAGAGCGGCAGCTTGGCAAAGGTGATGAAACAAGCTGTACAACACTGCGATTGTGTGCGCAGCTTGTCAACTGAGAGAAAACAGTACCTGACCACTCTCCTGCCTTTTCTATTCACATGAACATTCGATTGCAAGCTGTTTTGGACAACTTTCTTTCTCTTCTTGCAAAACACTCGGCAGACCTCCGTGCAGCCTCTAGAACATGATGGGAGATGTTTTTTGTGCTGGCACAGTTTCTCCTTGCCAGACAGAGTGGAAAAGCTTTTTGCTAAGATGTAGACGAGAAGAGAGGCTAAAGACGAAGGTACGGTGCTCTGCAGAGCTAAGCACCGCTCCCTGACCTCTTTCGGCAGAAGGCGCACACCGCAGAGCACTGTGAGCGGCAGAATCGTCTTTGCGCGAAGAAGCAGCTTCTGCGTCTCCGGGAGCCGGAGAGAGCGGCAGCTTGGCAAAGGTGATGAAACAAGCTGTACAACACTGCGATTGTGTGCGCAGCTTGCCAAGTGAGAGAAAACAGTACCTGACCACTCTCCTGCCTTTTCTATTCACATGAACATTCGATTGGAAGATGTTTTGGACAACTTTCTTTCTCTTCTTGCAAAACACTCGGCAGACCTCCGTGCAGGCTCTAGAACACGATGGGAGATGTTTTCTGTGCTGGCACAGTTTCTCCTTGCCAGACAGAGTGGAAAAGCTTTTTGCTAAGATGTAGACGAGAAGAGAGGCTAAAGACGAAGGTACGGTGCTCTGCAGAGCTAAGCACCGCTCCCGGACGTCTTTCGGCAGAAGGCGCACACCGCAGAGCACTGTGAGCGGCAGAATCGTCTTTGCGCGAAGAAGCAGCTTCTTCGTCTCCGGGAGCCGGAGAGAGCGGCAGCTTGGCAAAGGTGATGAAACAAGCTGTACAACACTGCGATTGTGTGCGCAGCTTGCCAACTGAGAGAAAACAGTACCTGACCACTCTCCTGCCTTTTCTATTCACATGTGCATTCGATTGGAAGCTGTTTTGGACAACTTTCTTTCTCTTCTTGCAAAACTCTCGGCAGACCTTCGTCCAGCCTCTAGAACACGATGGGAGATGTTTTCTGTGCTGGCAAAGTTTCTCCTTGCCAGAGAGAGTGGAAAAGCTTTTTGCTAAGATGTAGACGAGAAGAGAGGCTAAAGACGAAGGTACGGTCCTCTGCAGAGCTAAGCACCGCTCCCGGGCGTCTTTCGGCAGAAGGCGCACACCGCAGAGCACTGCGAGCGGCAGAATCGTCTTTGCGCGAAGAAGCAGCTTCTTCGTCTCCGGGAGCCGGAGAGAGCGGCAACTTGGAAAAGGTGATGAAACAAGCTGTACAACACTGCGATTGTGTGCGCAGCTTGCCAACTGAGAGAAAACAGTACCTGACCACTCTCCTCCCTTTTCTATACACATGAACATTCGATTGCAAGCTGTTTTGGACAACTTTCTTTCTCTTCTTGCAAAACACTCGGCAGACCTCCGTGCAGCCTCTAGAACATAATGGGGGATGTTTTCTGTGCTGGCACAGTTTCTCCTTGCCAGACAGAGTGGAAAAGCTTTTTGCTAAGATGTAGACGAGAAGAGAGGCTAAAGACGAAGGTACGGTGCTCTGCAGGGCTAAGCACCGCTCCCGGACCTCTTTCGGCAGAAGGCGCACACCGCAGAGCACTGTGAGCGGCAGAATCGTCTTTGCGCGAAGAAGCAGCTTCTTCGTCTCCGGGAGCCGGAGAGAGCGGCAGCTTCGCAAAGGTGATGAAACAAGCTGTACAGCACTGCGATTGTGTGCGCAGCTTGTCAACTGAGAGAAAACAGTACCTGACCACTCTCCTGCCTTTTCTATTCACATGAACATTCGATTGCAAGCTGTTTTGGACAACTTTCTTTCTCTTCTTGCAAAACACTCGTCAGACCTCCGTGCAGCCTCTAGAACACGATAGGAGATGTTTTTTGTGCTGGCACAGTTTCTCCTTGCCAGACAGAGTGGAAAAGCTTTTTGCTAAGATGTAGACGAGAAGAGAGGCTAAAGACGAAGGTACGGTGCTCTGCAGAGCTAAGCACCGCTCCCGGACGTCTTTCGGCAGAAGGCGCACACCGCACAGCACTGTGAGCGGCAGAATCGTCTTTGCGCGAAGAAGCAGCTTCTTCGTCTCCGGGAGCCGGAGAGAGCGGCAGCTTGGCAAAGGTGATGAAACAAGCTGTACAACACTGCGATTGTGTGCGCAGCTTGTCAACTGAGAGAAAACAGTACCTGACCACTCTCCTGCCTTTTCTATTCACATGAACATTCGATTGCAAGCTGTTTTGGACAACTTTCTTTCTCTTCTTGCAAAACACTCGGCAGACCTCAGTGCAGCCTCTAGAACACGATGGGAGATGTTTTCTGTGCTGGCAAAGTTTCTCCTTGCCAGACAGAGTGGAAAAGCTTTTTGCTAAGATGTAGACGAGAAGAGAGGCTAAAGACGAAGGTACGGTGCTCTGCAGAGCTAAGCACCGCTCCCGGGCGTCTTTCGGCAGAAGGCGCACACCGCAGAGCACTGTGAGCGGCAGAATCGTCTTTGCGCGAAGAAGCAGCTTCTTCGTCTCCGGGAGCCGGAGAGAGCGGCAGCTTGGCAAAGGTGATGAAACAAGCTGTACAACACTGCGATTGTGTGCGCAGCTTGCCAAGTGAGAGAAAACAGTACCTGACCACTCTCGTGCCTTTTCTATTCACATGAACATTCGATTGCAAGCTGTTTTGGACAACTTTCTTTCTCTTCTTGCAGAACACTCGGCAGACCTCAGTGCAGCCTCTAGAACACGATGGGAGATGTTTTCTGTGCTGGCAAAGTTTCTCCTTGCCAGACAGAGTGGAAAAGCTTTTTGCTAAGATGTAGACGAGAAGAGAGGCAAAAGACGAAGGTACGGTGCTCTGCAGAGCTAAGCACCGCTCCCGGGCGTCTTTCGGCAGAAGGCGCACACCGCAGAGCACTGCGAGCGGCAGAATCGTCTTTGCGCGAAGAAGCAGCTTCTTCGTCTCCGGGAGCCGGAGAGAGCGGCAACTTGGCAAAGGTGATGAAACAAGCTGTACAACACTGCGATTGTGTGCGCAGCTTGCCAACTGAGAGAAAACACTACCTGACCACTCTCCTGCCTTTTCTATTCACATGAACATTCGATTGCAAGCTGTTTTGGACAACTTTCTTTCTCTTCTTGCAAAACACTCGGCAGACCTCCGTGCAGCCTCTAGAACACGATGGGAGATGTTTTCTGTGCTGGCACAGTTTCTCCTTGCCAGACAGAGTGGAAAAGCTTTTTGCTAAGATGTAGACGAGAAGAGAGGCTAAAGACGAAGGTACGGTGCTCTGCAGAGCTAAGCACCGCTCCCGGACCTCTTTCGGCAGAAGGCGCACACCGCAGAGCACTGTGAGCGGCAGAATCGTCTTTGCGCGAAGAAGCAGCTTCTTCGTCTCCGGGAGCCGGAGAGAGCGGCAGCTTGGCAAAGGTGATGAAACAAGCTGTACAACACTGCGATTGTGTGCGCAGCTTGCCAACTGAGAGAAAACAGTACCTGACCACTCTCCTGCCTTTTCTATTCACATGAACATTCGAATGGAAGCTGTTTTGGACAACTTTCTTTCTCTTCTTGCAAAACACTCGGCAGACCTCCGTGCAGGCTCTAGAACACGATGGGAGATGTTTTTTGTGCTGGCACAGTTTCTCCTTGCCAGACAGAGTGGAAAAGCTTTTTGCTAAGATGTAGACGAGAAGAGAGGCTAAAGACGAAGGTACGGTGCTCTGCAGAGCTAAGCACCGCTCCCGGACGTCTTTCGGCAGAAGGCGCACACCGCAGAGCACTGTGAGCGGCAGAATCGTCTTTGCGCGAAGAAGCAGCTTCTTCGTCTCCGGGAGCTGGAGAGAGCGGCAGCTTGGCAAAGGTGATGAAACAAGCTGTACAACACTGCGATTGTGTGCGCAGCTTGTCAACTGAGAGAAAACAGTACCTGACCACTCTCCTGCCTTTTCTATTCACATGAACATTCGATTGCAAGCTGTTTTGGACAACTTTCTTTCTCTTCTTGAAAAACACTCGGCAGACCTCCGTGCAGCCTCTAGAACATGATGGGAGATGTTTTTTGTGCTGGCACAGTTTCTCCTTGCCAGACAGAGTGGAAAAGCTTTTTGCTAAGATGTAGACGAGAAGAGAGGCTAAAGACGAAGGTACGGTGCTCTGCAGAGCTAAGCACCGCTCCCGGGCCTCTTTCGGCAGAAGGCGCACACCGCAGAGCACTGTGACCGGCAGAATCGTCTTTGCGCGAAGAAGCAGCTTCTTCGTCTCCGGGAGCCGGAGAGAGCGGCAGCTTCGCAAAGGTGATGAAACAAGCTGTACAACACTGCGATTGTGTGCGCAGCTTGCCAACTGAGAGAAAACAGTACCTGACCACTCTCCTGCCTTTTGTATTCACATGAACATTCGATTGCAAGCTGTTTTGGACAACTTTCTTTCTCTTCTTGCAAAACACTCGGCAGACCTCCGTGCAGCCTCTAGAACACGATGGGAGATGTTTTCTGTGCTGGCACAGTTTCTCCTTGCCAGACAGAGTGGAAAAGCTTTTTGCTAAGATGTAGACGAGAAGAGAGGCTAAAGACGAAGGTACGGTGCTCTGCAGAGCTAAGCACCGCTCCCGGACCTC
This sequence comes from Melozone crissalis, assembly GCF_028551555.1. Lineage (NCBI taxonomy): Eukaryota > Metazoa > Chordata > Aves > Passeriformes > Passerellidae > Melozone > Melozone crissalis. Next base: position 41,910 of record NW_026536289.1, on the reverse strand, counting down.
TTTCGGCAGAAGGCGCACACCGCAGAGCACAGTGAGCGGCAGAATCGTCTTTGCGCGAAGAAGCAGCTTCTTCGTCTCCGGGAGCCGGAGAGAGCGGCAGCTTCGCAAAGGTGATGAAACAAGCTGTACAACACTGCGATTGTGTGCGCAGCTTGCCAAGTGAGAGAAAACAGTACCTGACCACTCTCCTGCCTTTTCTATTCACATGAACATTCGATTGCAAGCAGTTTTGGACAACTTTCTTTCTCTTCTTGCAAAACTATCGGCAGACCTCCGTGCAGCCTCTAGAACACGATGGGAGATGTTTTTTGTGCTGGCAAAGTTTCTCCTTGCCAGACAGAGTGGAAAAGCTTTTTGCTAAGATGTAGACGAGAAGAGAGGCTAAAGACGAAGGTACGGTGCTCTGCAGAGCTAAGCACCGCTCCCGGGCGTCTTTCGGCAGAAGGCGCACACCGCAGAGCACTGTGAGCGGCAGAATCGTCTTTGCGCGAAGAAGCAGCTTCTTCGTCTCCGGGAGCCGGAGAGAGCGGCAACTTGGCAAAGGTGATGAAACAAGCTGTACAACACTGCGATTGTGTGCGCAGCTTGCCAACTGAGAGAAAACACTACCTGACCACTCTCCTGCCTTTTCTATTCACATGAACATTCGATTGCAAGCTGTTTTGGACAACTTTCTTTCTCTTCTTGCAAAACACTCGGCAGACCTCCGTGCAGCCTCTAGAACACGATGGGAGATGTTTTTTGTGCTGGCACAGTTTCTCCTTGCCAGACAGAGTGGAAAAGCTTTTTGCTAAGATGTAGACGAGAAGAGAGGCTAAAGACGAAGGTACGGTGCTCTGCAGAGCTAAGCACCGCTCCCTGACCTCTTTCGGCAGAAGGCGCACACCGCAGAGCACTGTGAGCGGCAGAATCGTCTTTGCGCGAAGAAGCAGCTTCTTCGTCTCCGGGAGCCGGAGAGAGCGGCAGCTTGGCAAAGGTGATGAAACAAGCTGTACAACACTGCGATTGTGTGCGCAGCTTGCCAACTGAGAGAAAACAGTACCTGACCACTCTCGTGCCTTTTCTATTCACATGAACATTCGATTGCAAGCTGTTTTGGACAACTTTCTTTCTCTTCTTGCAGAACACTCGGCAGACCTCAGTGCAGCCTCTAGAACACGATGGGAGATGTTTTCTGTGCTGGCAAAGTTTCTCCTTGCCAGACAGAGTGGAAAAGCTTTTTGCTAAGATGTAGACGAGAAGAGAGGCTAAAGACGAAGGTACGGTGCTCTGCAGAGCTAAGCACCGCTCCCGGGCGTCTTTCGGCAGAAGGCGCACACCGCAGAGCACTGTGACCGGCAGAATCGTCTTTGCGCGAAGAAGCAGCTTCTTCGTCTCCGGGAGCCAGAGAGAGCGGCAGCTTCGCAAAGGTGATGAAACAAGCTGTACAACACTGCGATTGTGTGCGCAGCTTGCCAATTGAGAGAAAACAGTACCTGACCACTCTCCTGCCTTTTGTATTCACATGAACATTCGATTGCAAGGTGTTTTGGACAACTTTCTTTCTCTTCTTGCAAAACACTCGGCAGACCTCCGTGCAGCCTCTAGAACACGATGGGAGATGTTTTCGGTGCTGGCACAGTTTCTCCTTGCCAGACAGAGTGGAAAAGATTTTGCTATGATGTAGACGAGAAGAGAGGCTAAAGACGAAGGTACGGTGCTCTGCAGAGCTAAGCACCGCTCCCGGACCTCTTTCGGCAGAAGGCGCACACCGCAGAGCACTGTGAGCGGCAGAATCGTCTTGGCGCGAAGAAGCAGCTTCTTCGGCTCCGGGAGCCGGAGAGAGCGGCAGCTTCGCAAAGGTGATGAAATAAGCTGTACAACACTGCGATTGTGTGCGCAGCTTGTCAACTGAGAGAAAACAGTACCTGACCACTCTCCTGCCTTTTCTATTCACATGAACATTCGATTGCAAGCTGTTTTGGACAACTTTCTTTCTCTTCTTGCAAAACACTCTGCAGACCTCCGTGCAGCCTCTAGAACACGATGGGAGATGTTTTTTATGCTGGCACAGTTTCTCCTTGCCAGACAGAGTGGAAAAGCTTTTTGCTAAGATGTAGACGAGAAGAGAGGCTAAAGACGAAGGTACGGTGCTCTGCAGAGCTAAGCACCGCTCCCGGACCTCTTTCGGCAGAAGGCGCACACCGCAGAGCACTGTGAGCGGCAGAATCGTCTTTGCGCGAAGAAGCAGCTTCTTCGTCTCCGGGAGCCGGAGAGAGCGGCAGCTTCGCAAAGGTGATGAAACAAGCTGTACAACACTGCGATTGTGTGCGCAGCTTGTCAACTGAGAGAAAACAGTACCTGACCACTCTCCTGCCTTTTCTATTCACATGAACATTCGATTGCAAGCTGTTTTGAACAACTTTCTTTCTCTTCTTGAAAAACACTCGGCAGACCTCCGTGCAGCCTCTAGAACACGATGGGAGATGTTTTCTGTGCTGGCACAGTTTCTCCTTGCCAGACAGAGTGGAAAAGCTTTTTGCTAAGATGTAGACGAGAAGAGAGGCTAAAGACGAAGGTACGGTGCTCTGCAGAGCTAAGCACCGCTCCCGGACCTCTTTCGGCAGAAGGCGCACACCGCAGAGCACTGTGAGCGGCAGAATCGTCTTTGCGCGAAGAAGCAGCTTCTTCGTCTCCGGGAGCCGGAGAGAGCGGCAGCTTTGCACAGGTGATGAAACAAGCTGTACAACACTGCGATTGTGTGCGCAGCTTGCCAACTGAGAGAAAACAGTACCTGAGAACTCTCCTGCCTTTTCTATTCACATGTGCATTCGATTGGAAGCTGTTTTGGACAACTTTCTTTCTCTTCTTGCAAAACTCTCGGCAGACCTCCGTGCAGCCTCTAGAACACGATGGGAGATGTTTTTTGTGCTGGCAAAGTTTCTCCTTGCCAGACAGAGTGGAAAAGCTTTTTGCTAAGATGTAGACGAGAAGAGAGGCTAAAGACGAAGGTACGGTGCTCTGCAGAGCTAAGCACCGCTCCCGGGCGTCTTTCGGCAGAAGGCGCACACCGCAGAGCACTGCGAGCGGCAGAATCGTCTTTGCGCGAAGAAGCAGCTTCTTCGTCTCCGGGAGCCGGAGAGAGCGGCAACTTGGCAAAGGTGATGAAACAAGCTGTACAACACTGCGATTGTGTGCGAAGCTTGCCAACTGAGAGAAAACACTACCTGACCACTCTCCTCCCTTTTCTATTCACATGAACATTCGATTGCAAGCTGTTTTGGACAACTTTCTTTCTCTTCTTGCAAAACACTCGGCAGACCTCCGTGCAGCCTCTAGAACACAATGGGGGATGTTTTCTGTGCTGGCACAGTTTCTCCTTGCCAGACAGAGTGGAAAAGCTTTTTGCTATGATGTAGACGAGAAGAGAGGCTAAAGACGAAGGTACGGTGCTCTGCAGAGCTAAGCACCGCTCCCGGACCTCTTTCGGCAGAAGGCGCACACCGCAGAGCACTGTGAGCGGCAGAATCGTCTTTGCGCGAAGAAGCAGCTTCTTCGTCTCCGGGAGCCGGAGAGAGCGGCAGCTTCGCAAAGGTGATGAAATATGCTGTACAACACTGCGATTGTGTGCGCAGCTTGTCAACTGAGAGAAAACAGTACCTGACCACTCTCCTGCCTTTTCTATTCACATGAACATTCGATTGCAAGCTGTTTTGGACAACTTTCTTTCTCTTCTTGCAAAACACTCTGCAGACCTCCGTGCAGCCTCTAGAACACGATGGGAGATGTTTTTTGTGCTGGCACAGTTTCTCCTTGCCAGACAGAGTGGAAAAGCTTTTTGCTAAGATGTAGACGAGAAGAGAGGCTAAAGACGAAGGTACGGTGCTCTGCAGAGCTAAGCACCGCTCCCGGACCTCTTTCGGCAGAAGGCGCACACCGCAGAGCACTGTGAGCGGCAGAATCGTCTTTGCGCGAAGAAGCAGCTTCTTCGTCTCCGGGAGCCGGAGAGAGCGGCAGCTTGGCAAAGGTGATGAAACAAGCTGTACAACACTGCGATTGTGTGCGCAGCTTGTCAACTGAGAGAAAACAGTACCTGACCACTCTCCTGCCTTTTGTATTCACATGAACATTCGATTGCAAGCTGTTTTGAACAACTTTCTTTCTCTTCTTGCAAAACACTCGGCAGACGTCCGTGCAGCCTCTAGAACACGATGGGAGATGTTTTCTGTGCTGGCACAGTTTCTCCTTGCCAGACAGAGTGGAAAAGCTTTTTGCTAAGATGTAGACGAGAAGAGAGGCTAAAGACGAAGGTACGGTGCTCTGCAGAGCTAAGCACAGCTCCCGGACCTCTTTCGGCAGAAGGCGCACACCGCAGAGCACTGTGAGCGGCAGAATCGTCTTTGCGCGAAGAAGCAGCTTCTTCGTCTCCGGGAGCCGGAGAGAGCGGCAGCTTTGCAAAGGTGATGAAACAAGCTGTACAACACTGCGATTGTGTGCGCAGCTTGCCAACTGAGAGAAAACAGTACCTGACCACTCTCCTGCCTTTTCTATTCACATGTGCATTCGATTGGAAGCTGTTTTGGACAACTTTCTTTCTCTTCTTGCAAAACTCTCGGCAGACCTCCGTGCAGCCTCTAGAACACGATGGGAGATGTTTTTTGTGCTGGCAAAGTTTCTCCTTGCCAGACAGAGTGGAAAAGCTTTTTGCTAAGATGTAGACGAGAAGAGAGGCTAAAGACGAAGGTACGGTGCTCTGCAGAGCTAAGCACCGCTCCCGGGCGTCTTTCGGCAGAAGGCGCACACCGCAGAGCACTGCGAGCGGCAGAATCGTCTTTGCGCGAAGAAGCAGCTTCTTCGTCTCCGGGAGCCGGAGAGAGCGGCAACTTGGCAAAGGTGATGAAACAAGCTGTACAACACTGCGATTGTGTGCGCAGCTTGCCAACTGAGAGAAAACACTACCTGACCACTCTCCTCCCTTTTCTATTCACATGAACATTCGATTGCAAGCTGTTTTGGACAACTTTCTTTCTCTTCTTGCAAAACACTCGGCAGACCTCCGTGCAGCCTCTAGAACACAATGGGGGATGTTTTCTGTGCTGGCACAGTTTCTCCTTGCCAGACAGAGTGGAAAAGCTTTTTGCTAAGATGTAGACGAGAAGAGAGGCTAAAGACGAAGGTACGGTGCTCTGCAGGGCTAAGCACCGCTCCCGGACCTCTTTCGGCAGAAGGCGCACACCGCAGAGCACTGTGAGCGGCAGAATCGTCTTTGCGCGAAGAAGCAGCTTCTTCGTCTCCGGGAGCCGGAGAGAGCGGCAGCTTCGCAAAGGTGATGAAACAAGCTGTACAGCACTGCGATTGTGTGCGCAGCTTGCCAAGTGAGAGAAAACAGTACCTGACCACTCTCCTGCCTTTTCTATTCACATGAACATTCGATTGCAAGCTGTTTTGGACAACTTTCTTTCTCTTCTTGCAAAACACTCGGCAGACCTCCGTGCAGCCTCTAGAACACGATGGGAGATGTTTTTTGTGCTGGCACAGTTTCTCCTTGCCAGACAGAGTGGAAAAGCTTTTTGCTAAGATGTAGACGAGAAGAGAGGCTAAAGACGAAGGTACGGTGCTCTGCAGAGCTAAGCACCGCTCCCTGACCTCTTTCGGCAGAAGGCGCACACCGCAGAGCACTGTGAGCGGCAGAATCGTCTTTGCGCGAAGAAGCAGCTTCTGCGTCTCCGGGAGCCGGAGAGAGCGGCAGCTTGGCAAAGGTGATGAAACAAGCTGTACAACACTGCGATTGTGTGCGCAGCTTGCCAACTGAGAGAAAACAGTACCTGACCACTCTCCTGCCTTTTCTATTCACATGAACATTCGATTGCAAGCTGTTTTGGACAACTTTCTTTCTCTTCTTGAAAAACACTCGGCAGACCTCAGTGCAGCCTCTAGAACACGATGGGAGATGTTTTCTGTGCTGGCAAAGTTTCTCCTTGCCAGACAGAGTGGAAAAGCTTTTTGCTAAGATGTAGACGAGAAGAGAGGCTAAAGACTAAGGTCCGGGGCTCTGCAGATCTAAGCACCGCTCCCGGGCCTCTTTCGGCAGAAGGCGCACACCGCAGAGCACAGTGAGCGGCAGAATCGTCTTTGCGCGAAGAAGCAGCTTCTTCGTCTCCGGGAGCCGGAGAGAGCGGCAGCTTGGCAAAGGTGATGAAACAAGCTGTACAACACTGCGATTGTGTGCGCAGCTTGCCAACTGAGAGAAAACAGTACCTGACCACTCTCCTGCCTTTTCTATTCACATGAACATTCGATTGCAAGCTGTTTTGGACAACTTTCTTTCTCTTCTTGCAGAACACTCGGCAGACCTCAGTGCAGCCTCTAGAACACGATGGGAGATGTTTTTTGTGCTGGCAAAGTTTCTCCTTGCCAGACAGAGTGGAAAAGCTTTTTGCTAAGATGTAGACGAGAAGAGAGGGTAAAGACGAAGGTACGGTGCTCTGCAGAGCTAAGCACCGCTCCCGGACCTCTTTCGGCAGAAGGCGCACACCGCAGAGCACTGCGAGCGGCAGAATCGTCTTTGCGCGAAGAAGCAGCTTCTTCGTCTCCGGGAGCCGGAGAGAGCGGCAACTTGGCAAAGGTGATGAAACAAGCTGTACAACACTGCGATTGTGTGCGCAGCTTGCCAACTGAGAGAAAACACTACCTGACCACTCTCCTGCCTTTTCTATTCACATGAACATTCGATTGCAAGCTGTTTTGGACAACTTTCTTTCTCTTCTTGCAAAACACTCGGCAGACCTCCGTGCAGCCTCTAGAACACGATGGGAGATGTTTTCTGTGCTGGCACAGTTTCTCCTTGCCAGACAGAGTGGAAAAGCTTTTTGCTAAGATGTAGACGAGAAGAGAGGCTAAAGACGAAGGTACGGTGCTCTGCAGAGCTAAGCACCGCTCCCTGACCTCTTTCGGCAGAAGGCGCACACCGCAGAGCACTGTGAGCGGCAGAATCGTCTTTGCGCGAAGAAGCAGCTTCTTCGTCTCCGGGAGCCGGAGAGAGAGGCAGCTTGGCAAAGGTGATGAAACAAGCTGTACAACACTGCGATTGTGTGCGCAGCTTGCCAACTGAGAGAAAACAGTACCTGACCACTCTCCTGCCTTTTCTATTCACATGAACATTCGATTGCAAGCTGTTTTGGACAACTTTCTTTCTCTTCTTGCAAAACACTCTGCCGACCTCCGTGCAGGCTCTAGAACACGATGGGAGATGTTTTTTGTGCTGGCACAGTTTCTCCTTGCCAGACAGAGTGGAAAAGCTTTTTGCTAAGATGTAGACGAGAAGAGAGGCTAAAGACGAAGGTACGGTGCTCTGCAGAGCTAAGCACCGCTCCCGGGCGTCTTTCGGCAGAAGGCGCACACCGCAGAGCACTGCGAGCGGCAGAATCGTCTTTGCGCGAAGAAGCAGCTTCTTCGTCTCCGGGAGCCGGAGAGAGCGGCAACTTGGCAAAGGTGATGAAACAAGCTGTACAACACTGCGATTGTGTGCGCAGCTTGCCAACTGAGAGAAAACAGTACCTGACCACTCTCCTGCCTTTTCTATTCACATGAACATTCGATTGCAAGCTGTTTTGGACAACTTTCTTTCTCTTCTTGCAAAACACTCGGCAGACCTCCGTGCAGCCTCTAGAACACGATGGGAGATGTTTTTTGTGCTGGCACAGTTTCTCCTTGCCAGACAGAGTGGAAAAGCTTTTTGCTAAGATGTAGACGAGAAGAGAGGCTAAAGACGAAGGTACGGTGCTCTGCAGAGCTAAGCACCGCTCCCGGACCTCTTTCGGCAGAAGGCGCACACCGCAGAGCACTGTGAGCGGCAGAATCGTCTTTGCGCGAAGAAGCAGCTTCTTCGTCTCCGGGAGCCGGAGAGAGCGGCAGCTTGGCAAAGGTGATGAAACAAGCTGTACAACACTGCGATTGTGTGCGCAGCTAGCCAAGTGAGAGAAAACAGTACCTGACCACTCTCCTGCCTTTTCTATTCACATGAACATTCGATTGCAAGCTGTTTTGGACAACTTTCTTTCTCTTCTTGCAAAACACTCGGCAGACCTCCGTGCAGCCTCTAGAACACGATGGGAGATGTTTTTTGTGCTGGCACAGTTTCTCCTTGCCAGACAGAGTGGAAAAGCTTTTTGCTAAGATGTAGACGAGAAGAGAGGCTAAAGACGAAGGTACGGTGCTCTGCAGAGCTAAGCACCGCTCCCGGACCTCTTTCGGCAGAAGGCGCACACCGCAGAGCACTGTGAGCGGCAGAATCGTCTTTGCGCGAAGAAGCAGCTTCTTCGGCTCCGGGAGCCGGAGAGAGCGGCAGCTTGGCAAAGGTGATGAAACAAGCTGTACAACACTGCGATTGTGTGCGCAGCTTGCCAACTGAGAGAAAACAGTACCTGACCACTCTCCTGCCTTTTCTATTCACATGAACATTCGATTGCAAGCTGTTTTGGACAACTTTCTTTCTCTTCTTGCAAAACACTCTGCAGACCTCCGTGCAGCCTCTAGAACACGATGGGAGATGTTTTCTGTGCTGGCACAGTTTCTCCTTGCCAGACAGAGTGGAAAAGCTTTTTGCTAAGATGTAGACGAGAAGAGAGGCTAAAGACGAAGGTACGGTGCTCTGCAGAGCTAAGCACCGCTCCCGGGCGTCTTTCGGCAGAAGGCGCACACCGCAGAGCACTGTGAGCGGCAGAATCGTCTTTGCGTGAAGAAGCAGCTTCTTCGTCTCCGGGAGCCGGAGAGAGCGGCAACTTCGCAAAGGTGATGAAACAAGCTGTACAACACTGCGATTGTGTGCGCAGCTTGCCAACTGAGAGAAAACAGTACCTGACCACTCTCCTGCCTTTTCTATTCACATGAACATTCGATTGCAAGCTGTTTTGGACAACTTTCTTTCTCTTCTTGCAAAACACTCGGCAGACCTCCGTGCAGCCTCTAGAACACGATGGGAGGTGTTTTTTGTGCTGGCACAGTTTCTCCTTGCCAGACAGAGTGGAAAAGCTTTTTGCTAAGATGTAGACGAGAAGAGAGGCTAAAGACGAAGGTACGGTGCTCTGCAGAGCTAAGCACCGCTCCCTGACCTCTTTCGGCAGAAGGCGCACACCGCAGAGCACTGTGAGCGGCAGAATCGTCTTTGCGCGAAGAAGCAGCTTCTTCGTCTCCGGGAGCCGGAGAGAGCGGCAGCTTGGCAAAGGTGATGAAACAAGCTGTACAACACTGCGATTGTGTGCGCAGCTTGCCAAGTGAGAGAAAACAGTACCTGACCACTCTGCTGCCTTTTCTATTCACATGAACATTCGATTGCAAGCTGTTTTGGACAACTTTCTTTCTCTTCTTGCAAAACTATCGGCAGACCTCCGTGCAGCCTCTAGAACACGATGGGAGATGTTTTTTGTGCTGGCAAAGTTTCTCCTTGCCAGACAGAGTGGAAAAGCTTTTTGCTAAGATGTAGACGAGAAGAGAGGCTAAAGACTAAGGTCCGGTGCTCTGCAGATCTAAGCACCGCTCCCGGGCCTCTTTCGGCAGAAGGCGCACACCGCAGAGCACTGTGAGCGGCAGAATCGTCTTTGCGCGAAGAAGCAGCTTCTTCGTCTCCGGGAGCCGGAGAGAGCGGCAACTTCGCAAAGGTGATGAAACAAGCTGTACAGCACTGCGATTGTGTGCGCAGCTTGCCAACTGAGAGAAAACAGTACCTGACCACTCTCCTGCCTTTTCTATTCACATGAACATTCGATTGGAAGCTGTTTTGGACAACTTTCTTTCTCTTCTTGCAAAACTCTCGGCAGACCTCCGTGCAGCCTCTAGAACACGATGGGAGATGTTTTCTGTGCTGGCAAAGTTTCTCCTTGCCAGACAGAGTGGAAAAGCTTTTTGCTAAGATGTAGACGAGAAGAGAGGCTAAAGACGAAGGTACGGTGCTCTGCAGAGCTAAGCACCGCTCCCGGGCGTCTTTCGGCAGAAGGCGCACACCGCAGAGCACTGCGAGCGGCAGAATCGTCTTTGCGCGAAGAAGCAGCTTCTTCGTCTCCGGGAGCCGGAGAGAGCGGCAACTTGGCAAAGGTGATGAAACAAGCTGTACAACACTGCGATTGTGTGCGCAGCTTGCCAAGTGAGAGAAAACAGTACCTGACCACTCTCCTCCCTTTTCTATTCACATGAACATTCGATTGCAAGCTGTTTTGGACAACTTTCTTTCTCTTCTTGCAAAACACTCGGCAGACCTCCGTGCAGCCTCTAGAACACAATGGGGGATGTTTTCTGTGCTGGCACAGTTTCTCCAAGCCAGACAGAGTGGAAAAGCTTTTTGCTAAGATGTAGACGAGAAGAGAGGCTAAAGACGAAGGTACGGTGCTCTGCAGGGCTAAGCACCGCTCCCGGACATCTTTCGGCAGAAGGCGCACACCGCAGAGCACTGTGAGCGGCAGAATCGTCTTTGCGCGAAGAAGCAGCTTCTTCGTCTCCGGGAGCCGGAGAGAGCGGCAACTTCGCAAAGGTGATGAAACAAGCTGTACAGCACTGCGATTGTGTGCGCAGCTTGCCAAGTGAGAGAAAACAGTACCTGACCACTCTCCTGCCTTTTCTATTCACATGAACATTCGATTGCAAGCTGTTTTGGACAACTTTCTTTCTCTTCTTGCAAAACACTCGGCAGACCTCCGTGCAGCCTCTAGAACACGATGGGAGATGTTTTTTGTGCTGGCACAGTTTCTCCTTGCCAGACAGAGTGGAAAAGCTTTTTGCTAAGATGTAGACGAGAAGAGAGGCTAAAGACGAAGGTCCGGTGCTCTGCAGATCTAAGCACCGCTCCCGGGCCTCTTTCGGCAGAAGGCGCACACCGCAGAGCACTGTGAGCGGCAGAATCGTCTTTGCGCGAAGAAGCAGCTTCTTCGTCTCCGGGAGCCGGAGAGAGCGGCAGCTTCGCAAAGGTGATGAAACAAGCTGTACAGCACTGCGATTGTGTGCGCAGCTTGCCAAGTGAGAGAAAACAGTACCTGACCACTCTCCTGCCTTTTCTATTCACATGAACATTCGATTGCAAGCTGTTTTGGACAACTTTCTTTCTCTTCTTGCAAAACACTCGGCAGACCTCCGTGCAGCCTCTAGAACACGATGGGAGATGTTTTCTGTGCTGGCAAAGTTTCTCCTTGCCAGACAGAGTGGAAAAGCTTTTTGCTAAGATGTAGACGAGAAGAGAGGCTAAAGACGAAGGTACGGTGCTCTGCAGAGCTAAGCACCGCTCCCGGGCGTCTTTCGGCAGAAGGCGCACACCGCAGAGCACTGCGAGCGGCAGAATCGTCTTTGCGCGAAGAAGCAGCTTCTTCGTCTCCGGGAGCCGGAGAGAGCGGCAACTTGGCAAAGGTGATGAAACAAGCTGTACAACACTGCGATTGTGTGCGCAGCTTGCCAACTGAGAGAAAACAGTACCTGACCACTCTCCTGCCTTTTCTATTCACATGAACATTCGATTGCAAGCTGTTTTGGACAACTTTCTTTCTCTTCTTGCAAAACACTCGGCAGACCTCCGTGCAGCCTCTAGAACACGATGGGAGATGTTTTCTGTGCTGGCAAAGTTTCTCCTTGCCAGACAGAGTGGAAAAGCTTTTTGCTAAGATGTAGACGAGAAGAGAGGCTAAAGACGAAGGTCCGGTGCTCTGCAGATCTAAGCACCGCTCCCAGGCCTCTTTCGGCAGAAGGCGCACACCGCAGAGCACTGTGAGCGGCAGAATCGTCTTTGCGCGAAGAAGCAGCTTCTTCGTCTCCGGGAGCTGGAGAGAGCGGCAGCTTGGCAAAGGTGATGAAACAAGCTGTACAGCACTGCGATTGTGTGCGCAGCTTGCCAACTGAGAGAAAACAGTACCTGACCACTCTCCTGCCTTTTCTATTCACATGAACATTCGATTGCAAGCTGTTTTGGACAACTTTCTTTCTCTTCTTGCAAAACACTCGGCAGACCTCCGTGCAGCCTCTAGAACACGATGGGAGATGTTTTTTGTGCTGGCACAGTTTCTCCTTGCCAGACAGAGTGGAAAAGCTTTTTGCTAAGATGTAGACGAGAAGAGAGGCTAAAGACGAAGGTACGGTGCTCTGCAGAGCTAAGCACCGCTCCCGGACCTCTTTCGGCAGAAGGCGCACACCGGAGAGCACTGTGAGCGGCAGAATCGTCTTTGCGCGAAGAAGCAGCTTCTTCGTCTCCGGCAGCCGGAGAGAGCGGCAGCTTGGCAAAGGTGATGAAACAAGCTGTACAACACTGCGATTGTGTGCGCAGCTTGCCAACTGAGAGAAAACAGTACCTGACCACTCTCCTGCCTTTTCTATTCACATGAACATTCGATTGCAAGCTGTTTTGGACAACTTTCTTTCTCTTCTTGCAAAACTATCGGCAGACCTCCGTGCAGCCTCTAGAACACGATGGGAGATGTTTTTTGTGCTGGCAAAGTTTCTCCTTGCCAGACAGAGTGGAAAAGCTTTTTGCTAAGATGTAGACGAGAAGAGAGGCTAAAGACGAAGGTACGGTGCTCTGCAGAGCTAAGCACCGCTCCCGGGCGTCTTTCGGCAGAAGGCGCACACCGCAGAGCACTGCGAGCGGCAGAATCGTCTTTGCGCGAAGAAGCAGCTTCTTCGTCTCCGGGAGCCGGAGAGAGCGGCAACTTGGCAAAGGTGATGAAACAAGCTGTACAACACTGCGATTGTGTGCGCAGCTTGCCAACTGAGAGAAAACATACCTGACCACTCTCCTGCCTTTTCTATTCACATGAACATTCGATTGCAAGCTGTTTTGGACAACTTTCTTTCTCTTCTTGCAAAACACTCGGCAGACCTCCGTGCAGCCTCTAGAACACGATGGGAGATGTTTTCTGTGCTGGCACAGTTTCTCCTTGCCAGACAGAGTGGAAAAGCTTTTTGCTAAGATGTAGACGAGAAGAGAGGCTAAAGACGAAGGTACGGTGCTCTGCAGAGCTAAGCACCGCTCCCGGACGTCTTTCGGCAGAAGGCGCACACCGCAGAGCACTGTGAGCGGCAGAATCGTCTTTGCGCCAAGAAGCAGCTTCTTCGTCTCCGGGAGCTGGAGAGAGCGGCAGCTTGGCAAAGGTGATGAAACAAGCTGTACAACACTGCGATTGTGTGCGCAGCTTGTCAACTGAGAGAAAACAGTACCTGACCACTCTCCTGCCTTTTCTATTCACATGAACATTCGATTGCAAGCTGTTTTGGACAACTTTCTTTCTCTTCTTGCAAAACACTCGGCAGACCTCCGTGCAGCCTCTAGAACACGATGGGAGATGTTTTCTGTGCTGGCACAGTTTCTCCTTGCCAGACAGAGTGGAAAAGCTTTTTGCTATGATGTAGACGAGAAGAGAGGCTAAAGACGAAGGTACGGTGCTCTGCAGAGCTAAGCACCGCTCCCGGACCTCTTTCGGCAGAAGGCGCACACCGCAGAGCACTGTGAGCGGCAGAATCGTCTTTGCGCGAAGAAGCAGCTTCTTCGGCTCCGGGAGCCGGAGAGAGCGGCAGCTTCGCAAAGGAGATGAAACAAGCTGTACAACACTGCGATTGTGTGCGCAGCTTGCCAACTGAGAGAAAACAGTACCTGACCACTCTCCTGCCTTTTTTATTCACATGAACATTCGATTGCAAGCTGTTTTGGACAACTTTCTTTCTCTTCTTGCAAAACACTCGGCAGACCTCCGTGCAGCCTCTAGAACACGATGGGAGATGTTTTTTGTGCTGGCACAGTTTCTCCTTGCCAGACAGAGTGGAAAAGCTTTTTGCTAAGATGTAGACGAGAAGAGAGGCTAAAGACGAAGGTACGGTGCTCTGCAGAGCTAAGCACCGCTCCCGGGCGTCTTTCGGCAGAAGGCGCACACCGCAGAGCACTGTGAGCGGCAGAATCGTCTTTGCGCGAAGAAGCAGCTTCTTCGGCTCCGGGAGCCGGAGAGAGCGGCAGCTTCGCAAAGGTGATGAAACAAGCTGTACAACACTGCGATTGTGTGCGCAGCTTGCCAAGTGAGAGAAAACAGTACCTGACCACTCTCCTGCCTTTTCTATTCACATGAACATTCGATTGCAAGCTGTTTTGGACAACTTTCTTTCTCTTCTTGCAAAACACTCTGCAGACCTCCGTGCAGCCTCTAGAAAACGATGGGAGATGTTTTCTGTGCTGGCACAGTTTCTCCTTGCCAGACAGAGTGGAAAAGCTTTTTGCTAAGATGTAGACGAGAAGAGAGGCTAAAGACGAAGGTACGGTGCTCTGCAGAGCTAAGCACCGCTCCCGGACCTCTTTCGGCAGAAGGGGCACACCGCAGAGCACTGTGAGCGGCAGAATCGTCTTTGCGCGAAGAAGCAGCTTCTTCGTCTCCGGGAGCCGGAGAGAGCGGCAGCTTTGCAAAGGTGATGAAACAAGCTGTACAACACTGCGATTGTGTGCGCAGCTTGCCAACTGAGAGAAAACAGTACCTGACCACTCTCCTCCCTTTTCTGTACACATGAATATTCGATTGCAAGATGTTTTGGGCAACTTTCTTTCTCTTCTTGCAAAACACTCGGCAGACCTCCGTGCAGCCTCTAGAACACGATGGGAGATGTTTTCTGTGCTGGCACAGTTTCTCCTTGCCAGACAGAGTGGAAAAGCTTTTTGCTAAGATGTAGACGAGAAGAGAGGCTAAAGACGAAGGTACGGTGCTCTGCAGGGCTAAGCACCGCTCCCGGACCTCTTTCGGCAGAAGGCGCACACCGCAGAGCACAGTGAGCGGCAGAATCGTCTTTGCGCGAAGAAGCAGCTTCTTCGTCTCCGGGAGCCGGAGAGAGCGGCAGCTTCGCAAAGGTGATGAAACAAGCTGTACAGCACTGCGATTGTGTGCGCAGCTTGCCAAGTGAGAGAAAACAGTACCTGACCACTCTCCTGCCTTTTCTATTCACATGAACATTCGATTGCAAGCTGTTTTGGACAACTTTCTTTCTCTTCTTGCAAAACACTCGGCAGACCTCCGTGCAGCCTCTAGAACACGATGGGAGATGTTTTCTGTGCTGGCAAAGTTTCTCCTTGCCAGACAGAGTGGAAAAGCTTTTTGCTAAGATGTAGACGAGAAGAGAGGCTAAAGACGAAGGTACGGTGCTCTGCAGAGCTAAGCACCGCTCCCGGACGTCTTTCGGCAGAAGGCGCACACCGCAGAGCACTGCGAGCGGCAGAATCGTCTTTGCGCGAAGAAGCAGCTTCTTCGTCTCCGGGAGCCGGAGAGAGCGGCAACTTGGCAAAGGTGATGAAACAAGCTGTACAACACTGCGATTGTGTGCGCAGCTTGCCAACTGAGAGAAAACACTACCTGACCACTCTCCTGCCTTTTCTATTCACATGAACATTCGATTGCAAGCTGTTTTGGACAACTTTCTTTCTCTTCTTGCAAAACACTCGGCAGACCTCCGTGCAGCCTCTAGAACACGATGGGAGATGTTTTTTGTGCTGGCACAGTTTCTCCTTGCCAGACAGAGTGGAAAAGCTTTTTGCTAAGATGTAGACGAGAAGAGAGGCTAAAGACGAAGGTACGGTGCTCTGCAGAGCTAAGCACCGCTCCCTGACCTCTTTCGGCAGAAGGCGCACACCGCAGAGCACTGTGAGCGGCAGAATCGTCTTTGCGCGAAGAAGCAGCTTCTTCGGCTCCGGGAGCCGGAGAGAGCGGCAGCTTCGCAAAGGTGATGAAACAAGCTGTACAACACTGCGATTGTGTGCGCAGCTTGCCAACTGAGAGAAAACAGTACCTGACCACTCTCCTGCCTTTTCTATTCACATGAACATTCGATTGCAAGCTGTTTTGGACAACTTTCTTTCTCTTCTTGCAAAACACTCGGCAGACCTCCGTGCAGCCTCTAGAACACGATGGGAGATGTTTTTTGTGCTGGCACAGTTTCTCCTTGCCAGACAGAGTGGAAAAGCTTTTTGCTAAGATGTAGACGAGAAGAGAGGCTAAAGACGAAGGTACGGTGCTCTGCAGAGCTAAGCACCGCTCCCGGGCGTCTTTCGGCAGACGGCGCACACCGCAGAGCACTGTGAGCGGCAGAATCGTCTTTGCGCGAAGAAGCAGCTTCTTCGTCTCCGGGAGCCGGAGAGAGCGGCAGCTTGGCAAAGGTGATGAAACAAGCTGTACAACACTGCGATTGTGTGCGCAGCTTGCCAAGTGAGAGAAAACAGTTCCTGACCACTCTGCTGCCTTTTCTATTCACATGAACATTCGATTGCAAGCTGTTTTGGACAACTTTCTTTCTCTTCTTGCAAAACACTCGGCAGACCTCCGTGCAGCCTCTAGAACACGATGGGAGATGTTTTCTGTGCTGGCAAAGTTTCTCATTGCCAGACAGAGTGGAAAAGCTTTTTGCTAAGATGTAGACGAGAAGAGAGGCTAAAGACGAAGGTACGGTGCTCTGCAGAGCTAAGCACAGCTCACGGACCTCTTTCGGCAGAAGGCGCACACCGCAGAGCACTGTGAGCGGCAGAATCGTCTTTGCGCGAAGAAGCAGCTTCTTCGTCTCCGGGAGCCGGAGAGAGCGGCAACTTCGCAAAGGTGATGAAACAAGCTGTACACCACTGCGATTGTGTGCGCAGCTTGCCAAGTGAGAGAAAACAGTACCTGACCACTCTCCTGCATTTTCTATTCACATGAACATTCGATTGCAAGCTGTTTTGGACAACTTTCTTTCTCTTCTTGCAAAACACCCGGTAGACCTTCGTGCAGCCTCTAGAACACGATGGGAGATGTTTTTTGTGCTGGCACAGTTTCTCCTTGCCAGACAGAGTGGAAAAGCTTTTTGCTAAGATGTAGACGAGAAGAGAGGCTAAAGACGAAGGTACGGTGCTCTGCAGGGCTAAGCACCGCTCCCGGCCCTCTTTCGGCAGAAGGCGCACACCGCAGAGCACTGTGAGCGGCAGAATCGTCTTTGCGCGAAGAAGCAGCTTCTTCGTCTCCGGGAGCCGGACAGAGCGGCAGCTTGGCAAAGGTGATGAAACAAGCTGTACAACACTGCGATTGTGTGCGCAGCTTGCCAACTGAGAGAAAACAGTACCTGACCACTCTCCTGCCTTTTCTATTCACATGAACATTCGATTGCAAGCTGTTTTGGACAACTTTCTTTCTCTTCTTGCAAAACTCTCGGCAGACCTCCGTGCAGCCTCTAGAACACGATGGGAGATGTTTTCTGTGCTGGCACAGTTTCTCCTTGCCAGACAGAGTGGAAAAGCTTTTTGCTAAGATGTAGACGAGAAGAGAGGCTAAAGACGAAGGTACGGTGCTCTGCAGAGCTAAGCACAGATCCCGGTCCTCTTTCGGCAGAAGGCGCACACCGCAGAGCACTGTGAGCGGCAGAATCGTCTTTCCGCGAAGAAGCAGCTTCTTCGTCTCCGGGAGCCGGAGAGAGCGGCAACTTGGCAAAGGTGATGAAACAAGCTGTACAACACTGCGATTGTGTGCGCAGCTTGCCAACTGAGAGAAAACAGTACCTGACCACTCTCCTGCCTTTTCTATTTACATGAACATTCGATTGGAAGCTGTTTTGGACAACTTTCTTTCTCTTCTTGCAAAACACTCGGCAGACCTCCGTGCAGCCTCTAGAACACGATGGGAGATGTTTTTTGTGCTGGCACAGTTTCTCCTTGCCAGACAGAGTGGAAAAGCTTTTTGCTAAGATGTAGACGAGAAGAGAGGCTAAAGACGAAGGTACGGTGCTCTGCAGAGCTAAGCACCGCTCCCGGACCTCTTTCGGCAGAAGGCGCACACCGCAGAGCACTGTGAGCGGCAGAATCGTCTTTGCGCGAAGAAGCAGCTTCTTCGTCTCCGGGAGCCGGAGAGAGCGGCAGCTTGGCAAAGGTGATGAAACAAGCTGTACAACACTGCGATTGTGTGCGCAGCTTGCCAACTGAGCGAAAACAGTACCTGACTCCTCTGCTGCCTTTTCTATTCACAGGAATATTCGATTGCAAGCTGTTTTGGACAACTTTCTTTCTCTTCTTGCAAAACACTCGGCAGACCTCCGTGCAGCCTCTAGAACACGATGGGAGATGTTTTCTGTGCTGGCACAGTTTCTCCTTGCCAGACAGAGTGGAAAAGCTTTTTGCTAAGATGTAGACGAGAAGAGAGGCTAAAGACGAAGGTACGGTGCTCTGCAGAGCTAAGCACAGCTCCCGGACCTCTTTCGGCAGAAGGCGCACACCGCAGAGCACTGTGAGCGGCAGAATCGTCTTTGCGCGAAGAAGCAGCTTCTTCGTCTCCGGGAGCCGGAGAGAGCGGCAGCTTCGCACAGGGGATGAAACAAGCTGTACAACACTGCGATTGTGTGCGCAGCTTGCCAAGTGAGAGAAAACAGTACCTGACCAATCTCCTGCCTTTTCTGTTCACATGAACATTCGATTGGAAGCTGTTTTGGACAACTTTCTTTCTCTTCTTGCAAAACACTCGGCAGACCTCCGTGCAGCCTCTAGAACACGATGGGAGATGTTTTCTGTGCTGGCACAGTTTCTCCTTGCCAGACAGAGTGGAAAAGCTTTTTGCTAAGATGTAGATGAGAAGAGAGGCTAAAGACGAAGGTACGGTGCTCTGCAGAGCTAAGCACCGCTCCCGGGCCTCTTTCGGCGGAAGACGCACGCTGCAGAGCACTGTGAGCGGCAGAATCGTCTTTGCGCGAAGAAGCAGCTTCTTCGTCTCCGGGAGCCGGAGAGAGCGGCAACTTCGCAAAGGTGATGAAACAAGCTGTACAACACTGCGATTGTGTGCGCAGCTTGCCAACTGAGAGAAAACAGTACCTGACCACACTCCTGCCTTTTCTCTTCAAATGAACTTTCGATTGCAAGCTGTTTTGGACAACTTTCTTTCTCTTCTTGCAAAACACTCGGCAGACCTCCGTGCAGCCTCTAGAACACGATGGGAGATGTTTTCTGTGCTGGCAAAGTTTCTCCTTGCCAGACAGAGTGGAAAAGCTTTTTGCTAAGATGTAGACGAGAAGAGAGGCTAAAGACGAAGGTACGGTGCTCTGCAGAGCTAAGCACCGCTCCCGGACCTCTTTCGGCAGTAGGCGCACACCGCAGAGCACTGTGAGCGGCAGAATCGTCTTTGCGCGAAGAAGCAGCTTCTTCGTCTCCGGGAGCCGGAGAGAGCGGCAACTTGGCAAAGGTGATGAAACAAGCTGTACAACACTGCGATTGTGTGCGCAGCTTGCCAACTGAGAGAAAACAGTACCTGACCACTCTCCTGCCTTTTCTAATCACATGAACATTCGATTGCAAGCTGTTTTGGACAACTTTCTTTCTCTTCTTGCAAAACACTCGGCAGACCTCCGTGCAGCCTCTAGAACACGATGGGAGATGTTTTCTGTGCTGGCACAGTTTCTCCTTGCCAGACAGAGTGGAAAAGCTTTTTGCTAAGATGTAGACGAGAAGAGAGGCTAAAGACGAAGGTACGGTGCTCTGCAGAGCTAAGCACCGCTCCCGGACCTCTTTCGGCAGAAGGCGCACACCGCAGAGCACTGTGAGCGGCAGAATCGTCTTTGCGCGAAGAAGCAGCTTCTTCGTCTCCGGGAGCCGGAGAGAGCGGCAGCTTCGCAAAGGGGATGAAACAAGCTGTACAACACTGCGATTGTGTGCGCAGCTTGCCAAGTGAGAGAAAACAGTACCTGACCACTCTCCTGCCTTTTCTATTCACATGAACATTCGATTGCAAGCTGTTTTGGACAACTTTCTTTCTCTTCTTGCAAAACACTCGGCAGACCTCCGTGCAGCCTCTAGAACACGATGGGAGATGTTTTCTGTGCTGGCACAGTTTCTCCTTGCCAGACAGAGTGGAAAAGCTTTTTGCTAAGATGTAGACGAGAAGAGAGGCTAAAGACGAAGGTACGGTGCTCTGCAGAGCTAAGCACAGCTCCCGGACCTCTTTCGGCGGAAGACGCACGCTGCAGAGCACTGTGAGCGGCAGAATCGTCTTTGCGCGAAGAAGCAGCTTCTTCGTCTCCGGGAGCCGGAGAGAGCGGCAACTTCGCAAAGGTGATGAAACAAGCTGTACAACACTGCGATTGTGTGCGCAGCTTGCCAACTGAGAGAAAACAGTACCTGACCACTCTCCTCCCTTTTCTATTCACATGAACATTCGATTGCAAGCTGTTTTGGACAACTTTCTTTCTCTTCTTGCAAAACACTCGGCAGACCTCCGTGCAGCCTCTAGAACACAATGGGGGATGTTTTCTGTGCTGGCACAATTTCTCCAAGCCAGACAGAGTGGAAAAGCTTTTTGCTAAGATGTAGACGAGAAGAGAGGCTAAAGACGAAGGTACGGTGCTCTGCAGGGCTAAGCACCGCTCCCGGACCTCTTTCGGCAGAAGGCGCACACCGCAGAGCACTGTGAGCGGCAGAATCGTCTTTGCGCGAAGAAGCAGCTTCTTCGTCTCCGGGAGCCGGAGAGAGCGGCAGCTTCGCAAAGGTGATGAAACAAGCTGTACAGCACTGCGATTGTGTGCGCAGCTTGCCAACTGAGAGAAAACAGAACCTGACCACTCTCCTGCCTTTTCTATTCACATGAACATTCGATTGCAAGCTGTTTTGGACAACTTTCTTTCTCTTCTTGCAAAACACTCGGCAGACCTCCGTGCAGCCTCTAGAACACGATGGGAGATGTTTTTTGTGCTGGCACAGTTTCTCCTTGCCAGACAGAGTGGAAAAGCTTTTTGCTAAGATGTAGACGAGAAGAGAGGCTAAAGACGAAGGTACGGTGCTCTGCAGAGCTAAGCACCGCTCCCTGACCTCTTTCGGCAGAAGGCGCACACCGCAGAGCACTGTGAGCGGCAGAATCGTCTTTGCGCGAAGAAGCAGCTTCTTCGTCTCCGGGAGCCGGAGAGAGCGGCAGCTTGGCAAAGGTGATGAAACAAGCTGTACAACACTGCGATTGTGTGCGCAGCTTGCCAAGTGAGAGAAAACAGTACCTGACCACTCTGCTGCCTTTTCTATTCACATGAACATTCGATTGCAAGCTGTTTTGGACAACTTTCTTTCTCTTCTTGCAAAACACTCGGCAGACCTCCGTGCAGCCTCTAGAACACGATGGGAGATGTTTTTTGTGCTGGCAAAGTTTCTCCTTGCCAGACAGAGTGGAAAAGCTTTTTGCTAAGATGTAGACGAGAAGAGAGGCTAAAGACTAAGGTCCGGTGCTCTGCAGATCTAAGCACCGCTCCCAGGCCTCTTTCGGCAGAAGGCGCACACCGCAGAGCACTGTGAGCGGCAGAATCGTCTTTGCGCGAAGAAGCAGCTTCTTCGTCTCCGGGAGCCGGAGAGAGCGGCAGCTTGGCAAAGGTGATGAAACAAGCTGTACAACACTGCAATTGTGTGCGCAGCTTGCCAACTGAGAGAAAACAGTACCTGACCACTCTCCTGCCTTTTCTATTCACATGAACATTCGATTGCAAGCTGTTTTGGACAACTTTCTTTCTCTTCTTGCAAAACACTCGGCAGACCTCCGTGCAGCCTCTAGAACACGATGGGAGATGTTTTTTGTGCTGGCACAGTTTCTCCTTGCCAGACAGAGTGGAAAAGCTTTTTGCTAAGATGTAGACGAGAAGAGAGGCTAAAGACGAAGGTACGGTGCTCTGCAGAGCTAAGCACCGCTCCCGGACCTCTTTCGGCAGAAGGCGCACACCGGAGAGCACTGTGAGCGGCAGAATCGTCTTTGCGCGAAGAAGCAGCTTCTTCGTCTCCGGGAGCCGGAGAGAGCGGCATCTTGGCAAAGGTGATGAAACAAGCTGTACAACACTGCGATTGTGTGCGCAGCTTGCCAACTGAGAGAAAACAGTACCTGACCACTCTCCTGCCTTTTCTATTCACATGAACATTCGATTGCAAGCTGTTTTGGACAACTTTCTTTCTCTTCTTGCAAAACACTCGGCAGACCTCCGTGCAGCCTCTAGAACACGATGGGAGATGTTTTTTGTGCTGGCAAAGTTTCTCCTTGCCAGACAGAGTGGAAAAGCTTTTTGCTAAGATGTAGACGAGAAGAGAGGCTAAAGACGAAGGTACGGTGCTCTGCAGAGCTAAGCACCGCTCCCGGGCGTCTTTCGGCAGAAGGCGCACACCGCAGAGCACTGCGAGCGGCAGAATCGTCTTTGCGGGAAGAAGCAGCTTCTTCGTCTCCGGGAGCCGGAGAGAGCGGCAACTTGGCAAAGGTGATGAAACAAGCTGTACAACACTGCGATTGTGTGCGCAGCTTGCCAACTGAGAGAAAACAGTACCTGACCACTCTCCTGCCTTTTGTATTCACATGAACATTCGATTGCAAGCTGTTTTGGACAACTTTCTTTCTCTTCTTGCAAAACACTCGGCAGACCTCCGTGCAGCCTCTAGAACACGATGGGAGATGTTTTCTGTGCTGGCACAGTTTCTCCTTGCCAGACAGAGTGGAAAAGCTTTTTGCTAAGATGTAGACGAGAAGAGAGGCTAAAGACGAAGGTACGGTGCTCTGCAGAGCTAAGCACCGCTCCCGGACGTCTTTCGGCAGAAGGCGCACACCGCAGAGCACTGTGAGCGGCAGAATCGTCTTTGCGCGAAGAAGCAGCTTCTTCGTCTCCGGGAGCTGGAGAGAGCGGCAGCTTGGCAAAGGTGACGAAACAAGCTGTACAGCACTGCGATTGTGTGCGCAGCTTGTCAACTGAGAGAAAACAGTACCTGACCACTCTCCTGCCTTTTCTATTCACATGAACATTCGATTGCAAGCTGTTTTGGACAACTTTCTTTCTCTTCTTGAAAAACACTCGGCAGACATCCGTGCAGCCTCTAGAACACGATGGGAGATGTTTTTTGTGCTGGCACAGTTTCTCCTTGCCAGACAGAGTGGAAAAGCTTTTTGCTAAGATGTAGACGAGAAGAGAGGCTAAAGACGAAGGTACGGTGCTCTGCAGAGCTAAGCACCGCTCCCGGGCGTCTTTCGGCAGAAGGCGCACACCGCAGAGCACTGTGAACGGCAGAATCGTCTTTGCGCGAAGAAGCAGCTTCTTCGTCTCCGGGAGCCGGAGAGAGCGGCAGCTTGGCAAAGGTGATGAAACAAGCTGTACAACACTGCGATTGTGTGCGCAGCATGCCAAGTGAGAGAAAACACTACCTGACCACTCTGCTGCCTTTTCTATTCACATGAACATTCGATTGCAAGCTGTTTTGGACAACTTTCTTTCTCTTCTTGCAAAACACTCTGCAGACCTCCGTGCAGCCTCTAGAAAACGATGGGAGATGTTTTCTGTGCTGGCACAGTTTCTCCTTGCCAGACAGAGTGGAAAAGCTTTTTGCTAACATGTAGAAGAGAAGAGAGGCTAAAGACGAAGGTACGGTGCTCTGCAGAGCTAAGCACCGCTCCCGGACCTCTTTCGGCAGAAGGCGCACACCGCAGAGCACTGTGAGCGGCAGAATCGTCTTTGCGCGAAGAAGCAGCTTCTTCGTCTCCGGGAGCCGGAGAGAGCGGCAACTTGGCAAAGGTGATGAAACAAGCTGTACAACACTGCGATTGTGTGCGCAGCTTGCCAACTGAGAGAAAACAGTACCTGACCACTCTCCTGCCTTTTCTATTCACATGTGCATTCGATTGGAAGCTGTTTTGGACAACTTTCTTTCTCTTCTTGCAAAACTCTCGGCAGACCTCCGTGCAGCCTCTAGAACACGATGGGAGATGTTTTTTGTGCTGGCAAAGTTTCTCCTTGCCAGACAGAGTGGAAAAGCTTTTTGCTAAGATGTAGACGAGAAGAGAGGCTAAAGACGAAGGTACGGTGCTCTGCAGAGCTAAGCACCGCTCCCGGGCGTCTTTCGGCAGAAGGCGCACACCGCAGAGCACTGCGAGCGGCAGAATCGTCTTTGCGCGAAGAAGCAGCTTCTTCGTCTCCGGGAGCCGGAGAGAGCGGCAACTTGGCAAAGGTGATGAAACAAGCTGTACAACACTGCGATTGTGTGCGCAGCTTGCCAACTGAGAGAAAACAGTACCTGACCACTCTCCTCCCTTTTCTGTACACATGAACATTCGATTGCAAGCTGTTTTGGACAACTTTCTTTCTCTTCTTGCAAAACACTCGGCAGACCTCCGTGCAGCCTCTAGAACACGATGGGAGATGTTTTCTGTGCTGGCAAAGTTTCTCATTGCCAGACAGAGTGGAAAAGCTTTTTGCTAAGATGTAGACGAGAAGAGAGGCTAATGACGAAGGTACGGTTCTCTGCAGAGCTAAGCACAGCTCACGGACCTCTTTCGGCAGAAGGCGCACACCGCAGAGCACTGTGAGCGGCAGAATCGTCTTTGCGCGAAGAAGCAGCTTCTTCGTCTCCGGGAGCCGGAGAGAGCGGCAACTTCGCAAAGGTGATGAAACAAGCTGTACACCACTGCGATTGTGTGCGCAGCTTGCCAAGTGAGAGAAAACAGTACCTGACCACTCTCCTGCCTTTTCTATTCACATGAACATTCGATTGCAAGCTGTTTTGGACAACTTTCTTTCTCTTCTTGCAAAACACCCGGTAGACCTTCGTGCAGCCTCTAGAACACGATGGGAGATGTTTTTTGTGCTGGCACAGTTTCTCCTTGCCAGACAGAGTGGAAAAGCTTTTTGCTAAGATGTAGACGAGAAGAGAGGCTAAAGACGAAGGTACGGTGCTCTGCAGGGCTAAGCACCGCTCCCGGCCCTCTTTCGGCAGAAGGCGCACACCGCAGAGCACTGTGAGCGGCAGAATCGTCTTTGCGCGAAGAAGCAGCTTCTTCGTCTCCGGGAGCCGGACAGAGCGGCAGCTTGGCAAAGGTGATGAAACAAGCTGTACAACACTGCGATTGTGTGCGCAGCTTGCCAACTGAGAGAAAACAGTACCTGACCACTCTGCTGCCTTTTCTATTCACATGAACATTCGATTGCAAGCTGTTTTGGACAACTTTCTTTCTCTTCTTGCAAAACACTCGGCAGACCTCCGTGCAGCCTCTAGAACACGATGGGAGATGTTTTCTGTGCTGGCACAGTTTCTCCTTGCCAGACAGAGTGGAAAAGCTTTTTGCTAAGATGTAGACGAGAAGAGAGGCTAAAGACGAAGGTACGGTGCTCTGCAGAGCTAAGCACAGCTCCCGGTCCTCTTTCGGCAGAAGGCGCACACCGCAGAGCACTGTGAGCGGCAGAATCGTCTTTGCGCGAAGAAGCAGCTTCTTCGTCTCCGGGAGCCGGAGAGAGCGGCAGCTTGGCAAAGGTGATGAAACAAGCTGTACAACACTGCGATTGTGTGCGCAGCTTGCCAACTGAGAGAAAACAGTACCTGACCACTCTCCTGCCTTTTCTATTCACATGAACATTCGATTGCAAGCTGTTTTGGACAACTTTATTTGTCTTCTTGCAAAACACTCGGCAGACCTCCGTGCAGCCTCTAGAACACGATGGGAGATGTTTTTTGTGCTGGCACAGTTTCTCCTTGCCAGACAGAGTGGAAAAGCTTTTTGCTAAGATGTAGACGAGAAGAGAGGCTAAAGACGAAGGTACGGTGCTCTGCAGAGCTAAGCACCGCTCACGGACCTCTTTCGGCAGAAGGCGCACACCGCAGAGCACTGTGAGCGGCAGAATCGTCTTTGCGCGAAGAAGCAGCTTCTTCGTCTCCGGGAGCCGGAGAGAGCGGCAGCTTCGCAAAGGTGATGAAACAAGCTGTACAACACTGCGATTGTGTGCGCAGCTTGCCAACTGAGCGAAAACAGTACCTGACTCCTCTGCTGCCTTTTCTATTCACAGGAATATTCGATTGCAAGCTGTTTTGGACAACTTTCTTTCTCTTCTTGCAAAACACTCGGCAGACCTCCGTGCAGCCTCTAGAACACGATGGGAGATGTTTTCTGTGCTGGCACAGTTTCTCCTTGCCAGACAGAGTGGAAAAGCTTTTTGCTAAGATGTAGACGAGAAGAGAGGCTAAAGACGAAGGTACGGTGCTCTGCAGAGCTAAGCACAGCTCCCGGACCTCTTTCGGCAGAAGGCGCACACCGGAGAGCACTGTGAGCGGCAGAATCGTCTTTGCGCGAAGAAGCAGCTTCTTCGTCTCCGGGAGCCGGAGAGAGCGGCAGCTTCGCAAAGGGGATGAAACAAGCTGTACAACACTGCGATTGTGTGCGCAGCTTGCCAACTGAGAGAAAACAGTACCTGACCAATCTCCTGCCTTTTCTATTCACATGAACATTCGATTGGAAGCTGTTTTGGACAACTTTCTTTCTCTTCTTGCAAAACACTCGGCAGACCTCCGTGCAGCCTCTAGAACACGATGGGAGATGTTTTCTGTGCTGGCACAGTTTCTTCTTGCCAGACAGAGTGGAAAAGCTTTTTGCTAAGATGTAGACGAGAAGAGAGGCTAAAGACGAAGGTACGGTGCTCTGCAGAGCTAAGCACCGCTCCCGGGCCTCTATCGGCGGAAGACGCACGCTGCAGAGCACTGTGAGCGGCAGAATCGTCTTTGCGCGAAGAAGCAGCTTCTTCGTCTCCGGGAGCCGGAGAGAGCGGCAACTTCGCAAAGGTGATGAAACAAGCTGTACAACACGGCGATTGTGTGCGCAGCTTGCCAACTGAGAGAAAACAGTACCTGACCACACTCCTGCCTTTTCTCTTCAAATGAACTTTCGATTGCAAGCTGTTTTGGACAACTTTCTTTCTCTTCTTGCAAAACACTTGGCAGACCTCCGTGCAGCCTCTAGGGCACGATGGGAGATGTTTTCTGTGCTGGCAAAGTTTCTCCTTGCCAGACAGAGTGGAAAAGCTTTTTGCTAAGATGTAGACGAGAAGAGAGGCTAAAGACGAAGGTACGGTGCTCTGCAGAGCTAAGCACAGCTCACGGACCTCTTTCGGCAGTAGGCGCACACCGCAGAGCACTGTGAGCGGCAGAATCGTCTTTGCGCGAAGAAGCAGCTTCTTCGTCTCCGGGAGCCGGAGAGAGCGGCAGCTTGGCAAAGGTGATGAAACAAGCTGTACAACACTGCGATTGTGTGCGCAGCTTGCCAACTGAGAGAAAACAGTACCTGACCACTCTCCTGCCTTTTCTAATCACATGAACATTCGATTGCAAGCTGTTTTGGACAACTTTCTTTCTCTTCTTGCAAAACACTCGGCAGACCTCCGTGCAGCCTCTAGAACACGATGGGAGATGTTTTCTGTGCTGGCACAGTTTCTCCTTGCCAGACAGAGTGGAAAAGCTTTTTGCTAAGATGTAGACGAGAAGAGAGGCTAAAGACGAAGGTACGGTGCTCTGCAGAGCTAAGCACCGCTCCCGGACCTCTTTCGGCAGAAGGCGCACACCGCAGAGCACTGTGAGCGGCAGAATCGTCTTTGCGCGAAGAAGCAGCTTCTTCGTCTCCGGGAGCCGGAGAGAGCGGCAGCTTGGCAAAGGTGATGAAACAAGCTGTACAACACTGCGATTGTGTGCGCAGCTTGCCAACTGAGAGAAAACAGTACCTGACCACTCTCCTGCCTTTTCTAATCACATGAACATTCGATTGCAAGCTGTTTTGGACAACTTTCTTTCTCTTCTTGCAAAACACTCTGCAGACCTCCGTGCAGCCTCTAGAACACGATGGGAGATGTTTTCTGTGCTGGCACAGTTTCTCCTTGCCAGACAGAGTGGAAAAGCTTTTTGCTAAGATGTAGACGAGAAGAGAGGCTAAAGACGAAGGTACGGTGCTCTGCAGAGCTAAGCACCGCTCCCGGACCTCTTTCGGCAGAAGGCGCACACCGCAGAGCACTGTGAGCGGCAGAATCGTCTTTGCGCGAAGAAGCAGCTTCTTCGTCTCCGGGAGCCGGAGAGAGCGGCAGCTTCGCAAAGGGGATGAAACAAGCTGTACAACACTGCGATTGTGTGCGCAGCTTGCCAAGTGAGAGAAAACAGTACCTGACCACTCTCCTGCCTTTTCTATTCACATGAACATTCGATTGGAAGCTGTTTTGGACAACTTTCTTTCTCTTCTTGCAAAACACTCGGCAGATCTCCGTGCAGCCTCTAGAACACGATGGGAGATGTTTTCTGTGCTGGCACAGTTTCTCCTTGCCAGACAGAGTGGAAAAGCTTTTTGCTAAGATGTAGACGAGAAGAGAGGCTAAAGACGAAGGTACGGTGCTCTGCAGAGCTAAGCACCGCTCCCGGGCCTCTTTCGGCGGAAGACGCACGCTGCAGAGCACTGTGAGCGGCAGAATCGTCTTTGCGCGAAGAAGCAGCTTCTTCGTCTCCGGGAGCCGGAGAGAGCGGCAACTTCGCAAAGGTGATGAAACAAGCTGTACAACACTGTGATTGTGTGCGCAGCTTGCCAACTGAGAGAAAACAGTACCTGACCACACTCCTGCCTTTTCTCTTCACATGAACTTTCGATTGCAAGCTGTTTTGGACAACTTTCTTTCTCTTCTTGCAAAACACTCGGCAGACCTCCGTGCAGCCTCTAGAACACGATGGGAGATGTTTTCTGTGCTGGCAAAGTTTCTCCTTGCCAGACAGAGTGGAAAAGCTTTTTGCTAAGATGTAGACGAGAAGAGAGGCTAAAGACGAAGGTACGGTGCTCTGCAGAGCTAAGCACCGCTCCCGGACCTCTTTCGGCAGAAGGCGCACACCGCAGAGCACTGTGAGCGGCAGAATCGTCTTTGCGCGAAGAAGCAGCTTCTTCGTCTCCGGGAGCCGGAGAGAGCGGCAGCTTGGCAAAGGTGATGAAACAAGCTGTACAACACTGCGATTGTGTGCGCAGCTTGCCAACTGAGCGAAAACAGTACCTGACTCCTCTGCTGCCTTTCTATTCACAGGAATATTCGATTGCAAGCTGTTTTGGACAACTTTCTTTCTCTTCTTGCAAAACACTCGGCAGACCTCCGTGCAGCCTCTAGAACACGATGGGAGATGTTTTCTGTGCTGGCACAGTTTCTCCTTGCCAGACAGAGTGGAAAAGCTTTTTGCTAAGATGTAGACGAGAAGAGAGGCTAAAGACTAAGGTACGGTGCTCTGCAGAGCTAAGCACAGCTCCCGGACCTCTTTCGGCAGAAGGCGCACACCGGAGAGCACTGTGAGCGGCAGAATCGTCTTTGCGCGAAGAAGCAGCTTCTTCGTCTCCGGGAGCCGGAGAGAGCGGCAGCTTCGCAAAGGTGATGAAACAAGCTGTACAACACTGCGATTGTGTGCGCAGCTTGCCAACTGAGAGAAAACAGTACCTGACCACAGTCCTGCTTTTTCTCTTGAAATGAACTTTCGATTGCAAGCTGTTTTGGACAACTTTCTTTCTCTTCTTGCAAAACACTCGGCAGACCTCCGTGCAGCCTCTAGAACACGATGGGAGATGTTTTCTGTGCTGGCAAAGTTTCTCCTTGCCAGACAGAGTGGAAAAGCTTTTTGCTAAGATGAAGACGAGAAGAGAGGCTAAAGACGAAGGTACGGTGCTCTGCAGAGCTAAGCACCGCTCCCGGACCTCTTTCGGCAGAAGGCGCACACCGCAGAGCACTGTGAGCGGCAGAATCGTCTTTGCGCGAAGAAGCAGCTTCTTCGTCTCCGGGAGCCGGAGAGAGCGGCAGCTTGGCAAAGGTGATGAAACAAGCTGTACAACACTGCGATTGTGTGCGCAGCTTGCCAACTGAGAGAAAACAGTACCTGACCACACTCCTGCCTTTTCTCTTCACATGAACTTTCGATTGCAAGCTGTTTTGGACAACTTTCTTTCTCTTCTTGCAAAACACTCGGCAGACCTCCGTGCAGCCTCTAGAACACGATGGGAGATGTTTTCTGTGCTGGCAAAGTTTCTCCTTGCCAGACAGAGTGGAAAAGCTTTTTGCTAAGATGTAGACGAGAAGAGAGGCTAAAGACGAAGGTACGGTGCTCTGCAGAGCTAAGCACCGCTCCCGGACCTCTTTCGGCAGAAGGCGCACACCGCAGAGCACTGTGACCGGCAGAATCGTCTTTGCGCGAAGAAGCAGCTTCTTCGTCTCCGGGAGCCGGAGAGAGCGGCAGCTTCGCAAAGGTGATGAAACAAGCTGTACAACACTGCGATTGTGTGCGCAGCTTGCCAACTGAGAGAAAACAGTACCTGACCACTCTCCTGCCTTTTCTAATCACATGAACATTCGATTGCAAGCTGTTTTGGACAACTTTCTTTCTCTTCTTGCAAAACACTCGGCAGACCTCCGTGCAGCCTCTAGAACACGATGGGAGATGTTTTCTGTGCTGGCACAGTTTCTCCTTGCCAGACAGAGTGGAAAAGCTTTTTGCTAAGATGTAGACGAGAAGAGAGGCTAAAGACGAAGGTACGGTGCTCTGCAGAGCTAAGCACCGCTCCCGGACCTCTTTCGGCAGAAGGCGCACACCGCAGAGCACTGTGAGCGGCAGAATCGTCTTTGCGCGAAGAAGCAGCTTCTTCGTCTCCGGGAGCCGGAGAGAGCGGCAGCTTCGCAAAGGTGATGAAACAAGCTGTACAACACTGCGATTGTGTGCGCAGCTTGCCAACTGAGAGAAAACAGTACCTGACCACTCTCCTGCCTTTTCTATTCACATGAACATTCGATTGCAAGCTGTTTTGGACAACTTTCTTTCTCTTCTTGCAAAACACTCTGCAGACCTCCGTGCAGGCTCTAGAACACGATGGGAGATGTTTTTTGTGCTGGCACAGTTTCTCCTTGCCAGACAGAGTGGAAAAGATTTTGCTAAGATGTAGACGAGAAGAGAGGCTAAAGACGAAGGTACGGTGCTCTGCAGAGCTAAGCACCGCTCCCGGACCTCTTTCGGCAGAAGGCGCACACCGCAGAGCACTGTGAGCGGCAGAATCGTCTTTGCGCGAAGAAGCAGCATCTTCGTCTCCGGGAGCCGGAGAGAGCGGCAACTTCGCAAAGGTGATGAAACAAGCTGTACAACACTGCGATTGTGTGCGCAGCTTGCCAACTGAGAGAAAACAGTACCTGACCACTCTCCTGCCTTTTCTATTCACATGAACATTCGATTGCAAGCTGTTTTGGACAACTTTCTTTCTCTTCTTGCAAAACTCTCGGCAGACCTCCGTGCAGCCTCTAGAACACGATGGGAGATGTTTTTTGTGCTGGCAAAGTTTCTCCTTGCCAGACAGAGTGGAAAAGCTTTTTGCTAAGATGTAGACGAGAAGAGAGGCTAAAGACGAAGGTACGGTGCTCTGCAGAGCTAAGCACCGCTCCCGGACCTCTTTCGGCAGAAGGCGCACACCGCAGAGCACAGCGAGCGGCAGAATCGTCTTTGCGCGAAGAAGCAGCTTCTTCGTCTCCGGGAGCCGGAGAGAGCGGCAACTTGGCAAAGGTGATGAAACAAGCTGTACAACACTGCGATTGTGTGCGCAGCTTGCCAACTGAGAGAAAACAGTACCTGACCACTCTCCTGCCTTTTCTATTCACATGAAGATTCGATTGGAAGCTGTTTTGGACAACTTTCTTTCTCTTCTTGCAAAACACTCGGCAGACCTCCGTGCAGCCTCTAGAACACGATGGGAGATGTTTTTTGTGCTGGCACAGTTTCTCCTTGCCAGACAGAGTGGAAAAGCTTTTTGCTAAGATGTAGACGAGAAGAGAGGCTAAAGACGAAGGTACGGTGCTCTGCAGAGCTAAGCACAGCTCCCGGGCCTCTTTCGGCAGAAGACGCACACCGCAGAGCACTGTGAGCGGCAGAATGGTCTTTGCGCGAAGAAGCAGCTTCTTCGTCTCCGGGAGCCGGAGAGAGCGGCAGCTTGGCAAAGGTGATGAAACAAGCTGTACAACACTGCGATTGTGTGCGCAGCTTGCCAACTGAGAGAAAACAGTACCTGACCACTCTCCTGCCTTTTCTCTTCACATGAACATTCGATTGCAAGCTGTTTTGGACAACTTTCTTTCTCTTCTTGCAAAACACTCGGCAGACCTCCGTGCAGCCTCTAGAACACGATGGGAGATGTTTTCTGTGCTGGCACAGTTTCTCCTTGCCAGACAGAGTGGAAAAGCTTTTTGCTAAGATGTAGACGAGAAGAGAGGCTAAAGACGAAGGTACGGTGCTCTGAAGAGCTAAGCACAGCTCCCGCGCCTCTTTCGCAGAAGACGCACGCTGCAGAGCACTGTGAGCGACAGAATCGTCTTTGCGCGAAGAAGCAGCTTCTTCGTCTCCGGGAGCCGGAGAGAGCGGCAACTTCGCAAAGGTGATGAAACAAGCTGTACAACACTGCGATTGTGTGCGCAGCTTGTCAACTGAGAGAAAACAGTACCTGACCACTCTCCTGCCTTTTGTATTCACATGAAGATTCGATTGCAAGCTGTTTTGGACAACTTTCTTTCTCTTCTTGCAAAACACTCGGCAGACCTCCGTGCAGCCTCTAGAACACGATGGGAGATGTTTTCTGTGCTGGCACAGTTTCTCCTTGCCAGACAGAGTGGAAAAGCTTTTTGCTAAGATGTAGACGAGAAGAGAGGCTAAAGACGAAGGTACGGTTCTCTGCAGAGCTAAGCACCGCTCCCGGACCTCTTTCGGCAGAAGGCGCACACCGCAGAGCACTGTGAGCGGCAGAATCGTCTTTGCGCGAAGAAGCAGCTTGTTCGTCTCCGGGAGCCGGAGAGAGCGGCAACTTCGCAAAGGTGATGAAACAAGCTGTACAACACTGCGATTTTGTGCGCAGCTTGCCAACTGAGAGAAAACAGTACCTGACCACTCTGCTGCCTTTTCTATTCACATGAACATTCGATTGCAAGCTGTTTTGGACAACTTTCTTTCTCTTCTTGCAAAACACTCGGCAGACCTCCGTGCAGCCTCTAGAACACGATGGGAGATGTTTTTTGTGCTGGCACAGTTTCTCCTTGCCAGACAGAGTGGAAAAGCTTTTTGCTAAGATGTAGACGAGAAGAGAGGCTAAAGACGAAGGTACGGTGCTCTGCAGAGCTAAGCACCGCTCCCGGACCTCTTTCGGCAGAAGGCGCACACCGGAGAGCACTGTGAGCGGCAGAATCGTCTTTGCGCGAAGAAGCAGCATCTTCGTCTCCGGGAGCCGGAGAGAGCGGCAGCTTCGCAAAGGTGATGAAACAAGCTGTACAACACTGCGATTGTGTGCGCAGCTTGCCAACTGAGAGAAAACAGTACCTGACCACTCTCCTGCCTTTTCTATTCACATGAACATTCGATTGCAAGCTGTTTTGGACAACTTTCTTTCTCTTCTTGCAAAACTCTCGGCAGACCTCCGTGGAGCCTCTAGAACACGATGGGAGATGTTTTTTGTGCTGGCAAAGTTTCTCCTTGCCAGACAGAGTGGAAAAGCTTTTTGCTAAGATGTGGACGAGAAGAGAGGCTAAAGACGAAGGTACGGTGCTCTGCAGAGCTAAGCACCGCTCCCGGACCTCTTTCGGCAGAAGGCGCACACCGCAGAGCACAGCGAGCGGCAGAATCGTCTTTGCGCGAAGAAGCAGCTTCTTCGTCTCCGGGAGCCGGAGAGAGCGGCAACTTGGCAAAGGTGATGAAACAAGCTGTACAACACTGCGATTGTGTGCGCAGCTTGCCAACTGAGAGAAAACAGTACCTGACCACTCTCCTGCCTTTTCTATTCACATGAAGATTCGATTGGAAGCTGTTTTGGACAACTTTCTTTCTCTTCTTGCAAAACACTCGGCAGACCTCCGTGCAGCCTCTAGAACACGATGGGAGATGTTTTCTGTGCTGGCACAGTTTCTCCTTGCCAGACAGAGTGGAAAAGCTTTTTGCTAAGATGTAGACGAGAAGAGAGGCTAAAGACGAAGGTACGGTGCTCTGCAGAGCTAAGCACAGCTCCCGGGCCTCTTTCGGCAGAAGACGCACACCGCAGAGCACTGTGAGCGGCAGAATCGTCTTTGCGCGAAGAAGCAGCTTCTTCGTCTCCGGGAGCCGGAGAGAGCGGCAGCTTTGCAAAGGTGATGAAACAAGCTGTACAACACTGCGATTGTGTGCGCAGCTTGCCAACTGAGAGAAAACACTACCTGACCACTCTCCTGCCTTTTCTCTTCACATGAACATTCGATTGCAAGCTGTTTTGGACAACTTTCTTTCTCTTCTTGCAAAACACTCGGCAGACCTCCGTGCAGCCTCTAGAACACGATGGGAGATGTTTTCTGTGCTGGCACAGTTTCTCCTTGCCAGACAGAGTGGAAAAGCTTTTTGCTAAGATGTAGACGAGAAGAGAGGCTAAAGACGAAGGTACGGTGCTCTGAAGAGCTAAGCACAGCTCCCGCGCCTCTTTCGCAGAAGACGCACGCGCAGAGCACTGTGAACGACAGAATCATCTTTGCGCGAAGAAGCAGCTTCTTCGTCTCCGGGAGCCGGAGAGAGCGGCAACTTCGCAAAGGTGATGAAACAAGCTGTACAACACTGCGATTGTGTGCGCAGCTTGCCAAGTGAGAGAAAACAGTACCTGACCACTCTCCTGCCTTTTCTATTCACATGAACATTCGATTGCAAGCTGTTTTGGACAACTTTCTTTCTCTTCTTGCAAAACACTCGGCAGACCTCCGTGCAGCCTCTAGAACACGATGGGAGATGTATTTTGTGCTGGCACAGTTTCTCCTTGCCAGACAGAGTGGAAAAGCTTTTTGCTAAGATGTAGACGAGAAGAGAGGCTAAAGACGAAGGTACGGTGCTCTGCAGAGCTAAGCACCGCTCCCGGGCCTCTTTCGGCAGAAGGCGCACACCGCAGAGCACTGTGAACGGCAGAATCGTCTTTGCGCGAAGAAGCAGCTTCTTCGTCTCCGGGAGCCGGAGAGATCGGCAGCTTGGCAAAGGTGATGAAACAAGCTGTACAACACTGCGATTGTGTGCGCAGCTTGCCAACTGAGAGAAAACAGTACCTGACCACTCTCCTGCCTTTTCTATTCACATGAACATTCGATTGCAAGCTGTTTTGGACAACTTTCTTTCTCTTCTTGCAAAACACTCGGCAGACCTCCGTGCAGCCTCTAGAACACGATGGGAGATGTTTTTTGTGCTGGCATAGTTTCTCCTTGCCAGACAGAGTGGAAAAGCTTTTTGCTAAGATGTAGACGAGAAGAGAGGCTAAAGACGAAGGTACGGTGCTCTGCAGAGCTAAGCACCGCTCCCGGACCTCTTTCGGCAGAAGGCGCACACCGCAGAGCACTGTGAGCGGCAGAATCGTCTTTGCGCGAAGAAGCAGCTTCTTCGGCTCCGGGAGCCGGAGAGAGCGGCAGCTTGGCAAAGGTGATGAAACAAGCTGTACAACACTGCGATTGTGTGCGCAGCTTGCCAACTGAGAGAAAACAGTACCTGACCACTCTCCTGCCTTTTCTATTCACATGAACATTCGATTGCAAGCTGTTTTGGACAACTTTCTTTCTCTTCTTGCAAAACACTCTGCAGACCTCCGTGCAGCCTCTAGAACACGATGGGAGATGTTTTTTGTGCTGGCAAAGTTTCTCCTTGCCAGACAGAGTGGAAAAGCTTTTTGCTAAGATGTAGACGAGAAGAGAGGCTAAAGACGAAGGTACGGTGCTCTGCAGAGCTAAGCACCGCTCCCGGACCTCTTTCGGCAGAAGGCGCACACCGCAGAGCACAGCGAGCGGCAGAATCGTCTTTGCGCGAAGAAGCAGCTTCTTCGTCTCCGGGAGCCGGAGAGAGCGGCAACTTGGCAAAGGTGATGAAACAAGCTGTACAACACTGCGATTGTGTGCGCAGCTTGCCAACTGAGAGAAAACAGTACCTGACCACTCTCCTGCCTTTTCTATTCACATGAAGATTCGATTGGAAGCTGTTTTGGACAACTTTCTTTCTCTTCTTGCAAAACACTCGGCAGACCTCCGTGCAGCCTCTAGAACACGATGGGAGATGTTTTCTGTGCTGGCACAGTTTCTCCTTGCCAGACAGAGTGGAAAAGCTTTTTGCTAAGATGTAGACGAGAAGAGAGGCTAAAGACGAAGGTACGGTGCTCTGCAGAGCTAAGCACAGCTCCCGGGCCTCTTTCGGCAGAAGACGCACACCGCAGAGCACTGTGAGCGGCAGAATCGTCTTTGCGCGAAGAAGCAGCTTCTTCGTCTCCGGGAGCCGGAGAGAGCGGCAGCTTCGCAAAGGTGATGAAACAAGCTGTACAACACTGCGATTGTGTGCGCAGCTTGCCAACTGAGAGAAAACACTACCTGACCACTCTCCTGCCTTTTCTCTTCACATGAACATTCGATTGCAAGCTGTTTTGGACAACTTTCTTTCTCTTCTTGCAAAACACTCGGCAGACCTCCGTGCAGCCTCTAGAACACGATGGGAGATGTTTTCTGTGCTGGCACAGTTTCTCCTTGCCAGACAGAGTGGAAAAGCTTTTTGCTAAGATGTAGACGAGAAGAGAGGCTAAAGACGAAGGTACGGTGCTCTGAAGAGCTAAGCACAGCTCCCGCGCCTCTTTCGCAGAAGACGCACGCGCAGAGCACTGTGAGCGACAGAATCGTCTTTGCGCGAAGAAGCAGCTTCTTCGTCTCCGGGAGCCGGAGAGAGCGGCAACTTCGCAAAGGTGATGAAACAAGCTGTACAACACTGCGATTGTGTGCGCAGCTTGCCAAGTGAGAGAAAACAGTACCTGACCACTCTCCTGCCTTTTCTATTCACATGAACATTCGATTGCAAGCTGTTTTGGACAACTTTCTTTCTCTTCTTGCAAAACACTCGGCAGA
Organism: Melozone crissalis; assembly: GCF_028551555.1. Classification (NCBI taxonomy): domain Eukaryota; kingdom Metazoa; phylum Chordata; class Aves; order Passeriformes; family Passerellidae; genus Melozone; species Melozone crissalis. Next base: position 5,277 of record NW_026536289.1, on the reverse strand, counting down.
CCTCCGTGCAGCCTCTAGAACACGATGGGAGATGTATTTTGTGCTGGCACAGTTTCTCCTTGCCAGACAGAGTGGAAAAGCTTTTTGCTAAGATGTAGACGAGAAGAGAGGCTAAAGACGAAGGTACGGTGCTCTGCAGAGCTAAGCACCGCTCCCGGGCGTCTTTCGGCAGAAGGCGCACACCGCAGAGCACTGTGAACGGCAGAATCGTCTTTGCGCGAAGAAGCAGCTTCTTCGTCTCCGGGAGCCGGAGAGATCGGCAGCTTGGCAAAGGTGATGAAACAAGCTGTACAACACTGCGATTGTGTGCGCAGCTTGCCAACTGAGAGAAAACAGTACCTGACCACTCTCCTGCCTTTTCTATTCACATGAACATTCGATTGCAAGCTGTTTTGGACAACTTTCTTTCTCTTCTTGCAAAACACTCGGCAGACCTCCGTGCAGCCTCTAGAACACGATGGGAGATGTTTTCTGTGCTGGCACAGTTTCTCCTTGCCAGACAGAGTGGAAAAGCTTTTTGCTAAGATGTAGACGAGAAGAGAGGCTAAAGACGAAGGTAGGTTGCTCTGCAGAGCTAAGCACCGCTCCCGGACGTCTTTCGGCAGAAGGCGCACACCGCAGAGCACAGTGAGCGGCAGAATCGTCTTTGCGCGAAGAAGCAGCTTCTTCGTCTCCGGGAGCCGGAGAGAGCGGCAACTTCGCAAAGGTGATGAAACAAGCTGTACAACACTGCGATTGTGTGCGCAGCTTGCCAACTGAGAGAAAACAGTACCTGACCACTCTCCTGCCTTTTCTATTCACATGAACATTCGATTGCAAGCTGTTTTGGACAACTTTCTTTCTCTTCTTGCAAAACACTCGGCAGACCTCCGTGCAGCCTCTAGAACACGATGGGAGATGTTTTCTGTGCTGGCACAGTTTGTCCTTGCCAGACAGAGTGGAAAAGCTTTTTGCTAAGATGTAGACGAGAAGAGAGGCTAAAGACGAAGGTACGGTGCTCTGCAGAGCTAAGCACCGCTCCCGGACCTCTTTCGGCAGAAGGCGCACACCGCAGAGCACTGTGAGCGGCAGAATCGTCTTTGCGCGAAGAAGCAGCTTCTTCGTCTCCGGGAGCCGGAGAGAGCGGCAGCTTGGCAAAGGTGATGAAACAAGCTGTACAACACTGCGATTGTGTGCGCAGCTTGCCAACTGAGAGAAAACACTACCTGACCACTCTCCTGCCTTTTCTATTCACATGAACATTCGATTGCAAGCTGTTTTGGACAACTTTCTTTCTCTTCTTGCAAAACACTCTGCAGACCTCCGTGCAGCCTCTAGAACACGATGGGAGATGTTTTCTGTGCTGGCACAGTTTCTCCTTGCCAGACAGAGTGGAAAAGCTTTTTGCTAAGATGTAGACGAGAAGAGAGGCTAAAGACGAAGGTACGGTGCTCTGCAGAGCTAAGCACCGCTCCCGGACCTCTTTCGGCAGAAGGCGCACACCGCAGAGCACTGTGAGCGGCAGAATCGTCTTTGCGCGAAGAAGCAGCTTCTTCGTCTCCGGGAGCCGGAGAGAGCGGCAGCTTGGCAAAGGTGATGAAACAAGCTGTACAACACTGCGATTGTGTGCGCAGCTTGCCAAGTGAGAGAAAACAGTACCTGACCACTCTCCTGCCTTTTCTATTCACATGTGCATTCGATTGGAAGCTGTTTTGGACAACTTTCTTTCTCTTCTTGCAAAACTCTCGGCAGACCTCCGTGCAGGCTCTAGAACACGATGGGAGATGTTTTTTGTGCTGGCAAAGTTTCTCCTTGCCAGACAGAGTGGAAAAGCTTTTTGCTAAGATGTAGACGAGAAGAGAGGCTAAAGACGAAGGTACGGTGCTCTGCAGAGCTAAGCACCGCTCCCGGGCGTCTTTCGGCAGAAGGCGCACACCGCAGAGCACTGCGAGCGGCAGAATCGTCTTTGCGCGAAGAAGCAGCTTCTTCGTCTCCGGGAGCCGGAGAGAGCGGCAGCTTGGCAAAGGTAATGAAACAAGCTGTACAACACTGCGATTGTGTGCGCAGCTTGCCAACTGAGAGAAAACAGTACCTGACCACTCTCCTCCCTTTTCTATTCACATGAACATTCGATTGCAAGCTGTTTTGGACAACTTTCTTTCTCTTCTTGCAAAACACTCGGCAGACCTCAGTGCAGCCTCTAGAACACAATGGGGGATGTTTTCTGTGCTGGCACAGTTTCTTCAAGCCAGACAGAGTGGAAAAGCTTTTTGCTAAGATGTAGACGAGAAGAGAGGCTAAAGACGAAGGTACGGTGCTCTGCAGGGCTAAGCACCGCTCCCGGACCTCTTTCGGCAGAAGGCGCACACCGCAGAGCACTGTGAGCGGCAGAATCGTCTTTGCGCGAAGAAGCAGCTTCTTCGTCTCCGGGAGCCGGAGAGAGCGGCAGCTTCGCAAAGGTGATGAAACAAGCTGTACAGCACTGCGATTGTGTGCGCAGCTTGCCAAGTGAGAGAAAACAGTACCTGACCACTCTCCTGCCTTTTCTATTCACATGAACATTCGATTGCAAGCTGTTTTGGACAACTTTCTTTCTCTTCTTGCAAAACACTCGGCAGACCTCCGTGCAGCCTCTAGAACACGATGGGAGATGTTTTTTGTGCTGGCACAGTTTCTCCTTGCCAGACAGAGTGGAAAAGCTTTTTGCTAAGATGTAGACGAGAAGAGAGGCTAAAGACGAAGGTACGGTGCTCTGCAGAGCTAAGCACCGCTCCCGGACCTCTTTCGGCAGAAGGCGCACACCGCAGAGCACTGTGAGCGGCAGAATCGTCTTTGCGCGAAGAAGCAGCTTCTTCGTCTCCGGGAGCCGGAGAGAGCGGCAGCTTGGCAAAGGTGATGAAACAAGCTGTACAACACTGCGATTGTGTGCGCAGCTTGCCAACTGAGAGAAAACAGTACCTGACCACTCTGCTGCCTTTTCTATTCACATGAACATTCGATTGCAAGCTGTTTTGGACAACTTTCTTTCTCTTCTTGCAAAACTATCGGCAGAACTCCGTGCAGCCTCTAGAACACGATGGGAGATGTTTTTTGTGCTGGCAAAGTTTCTCCTTGCCAGACAGAGTGGAAAAGCTTTTTGCTAAGATGTAGACGAGAAGAGAGGCTAAAGACGAAGGTACGGTGCTCTGCAGAGCTAAGCACCGCTCCCGGGCGTCTTTCGGCAGAAGGCGCACACCGCAGAGCACTGCGAGCGGCAGAATCGTCTTTGCGCGAAGAAGCAGCTTCTTCGTCTCCGGGAGCCGGAGAGAGCGGCAACTTGGCAAAGGTGATGAAACAAGCTGTACAACACTGCGATTGTGTGCGCAGCTTGCCAACTGAGAGAAAACACTACCTGACCACTCTCCTGCCTTTTCTATTCACATGAACATTCGATTGCAAGCTGTTTTGGACAACTTTCTTTCTCTTCTTGCAAAACACTCGGCAGACCTCCGTGCAGCCTCTAGAACACGATGTGAGATGTTTTTTGTGCTGGCACAGTTTCTCCTTGCCAGACAGAGTGGAAAAGCTTTTTGCTAAGATGTAGACGAGAAGAGAGGCTAAAGACGAAGGTACGGTGCTCTGCAGAGCTAAGCACCGCTCCCTGACCTCTTTCGGCAGAAGGCGCACACCACAGAGCACTGTGAGCGGCAGAATCGTCTTTGCGCGAAGAAGCAGCTTCTTCGTCTCCGGGAGCCGGAGGGAGCGGCAGCTTGGCAAAGGTGATGAAACAAGCTGTACAACACTGCGATTGTGTGCGCAGCTTGCCAAGTGAGAGAAAACAGTACCTGACCACTCTCCTGCCTTTTCTATTCACATGAACATTCGATTGCAAGCTGTTTTGGACAACTTTCTTTCTCTTCTTGCAAAACACTCGGCAGACCTCCGTGCAGCCTCTAGAACACGATGGGAGATGTTTTCTGTGCTGGCACAGTTTCTCCTTGCCAGACAGAGTGGAAAAGCTTTTTGCTATGATGTAGACGAGAAGAGAGGCTAAAGACGAAGGTACGGTGCTCTGCAGAGCTAGGCACCGCTCCCGGACCTCTTTCGGCAGAAGGCGCACACCGCAGAGCACTGTGAGCGGCAGAATCGTCTTTGCGCGAAGAAGCAGCTTCTTCGTCTCCGGGAGCCGGAGAGAGAGGCAGCTTGGCAAAGGTGATGAAACAAGCTGTACAACACTGCGATTGTGTGCGCAGCTTGCCAACTGAGAGAAAACAGTACCTGACCACTCTCCTGCCTTTTCTATTCACATGAACATTCGATTGCAAGCTGTTTTGGACAACTTTCTTTCTCTTCTTGCAAAACACTCTGCCGACCTCCGTGCAGGCTCTAGAACACGATGGGAGATGTTTTTTGTGCTGGCAAAGTTTCTCCTTGCCAGACAGAGTGGAAAAGCTTTTTGCTAAGATGTAGACGAGAAGAGAGGCTAAAGACGAAGGTACGGTGCTCTGCAGAGCTAAGCACCGCTCCCGGGCGTCTTTCGGCAGAAGGCGCACACCGCAGAACACTGCGAGCGGCAGAATCGTCTTTGCGCGAAGAAGCAGCTTCTTCGTCTCCGGGAGCCGGAGAGAGCGGCAACTTGGCAAAGGTGATGAAACAAGCTGTACAACACTGCGATTGTGTGCGCAGCTTGCCAACTGAGAGAAAACAGTACCTGACCACTCTCCTGCCTTTTCTATTCACATGAACATTCGATTGCAAGCTGTTTTGGACAACTTTCTTTCTCTTCTTGCAAAACACTCGGCAGACCTCCGTGCAGCCTCTAGAACACGATGGGAGATGTTTTTTGTGCTGGCACAGTTTCTCCTTGCCAGACAGAGTGGAAAAGCTTTTTGCTAATATGTAGACGAGAAGAGAGGCTAAAGACGAAGGTACGGTGCTCTGCAGAGCTAAGCACCGCTCCCGGACCTCTTTCGGCAGAAGGCGCATACCGCAGAGCACTGTGAGCGGCAGAATCGTCTTTGCGCGAAGAAGCAGCTTCTTCGTCTCCGGGAGCCGGAGAGAGCGGCAGCTTGGCAAAGGTGATGAAACAAGCTGTACAACACTGCGATTGTGTGCGCAGCTTGCCAAGTGAGAGAAAACAGTACCTGACCACTCTCCTGCCTTTTCTATTCACATGAACATTCGATTGAAAGCTGTTTTGGACAACTTTCTTTCTCTTCTTGCAAAACACTCGGCAGACCTCCGTGCAGCCTCTAGAACACGATGGGAGATGTTTTCTGTGCGGCACAGTTTCTCCTTGCCAGACAGAGTTGAAAAGCT